>NW_016107374.1:7912656-7923672 GCF_001604975.1 Cebus imitator | reverse complement strand
AAAAGAAAAGAAAAGAAAAAACACAGTATAACTCAAACACACACATCTACACATCAAATCCAGTCTATGAGTCAGCATTCAAAGACCTGGACTAGCAAATTTACAAGATTTCTTCCTGCTCTAAGACTGGGGTGTCCTTATCAGTACTCAGCATGCCCTGTGTGTGATTACACAGAATACTGGGCAGCCTCATAAATATTTCAAATAGGTTTTCATGTGCAGATGCGAACTGTGTCTTCAAATAGATCCTAGACTTGCTGAGGGCAGGGACCAGGTCCCTGGTTTGCTGGGGTCTCTGTTTCTGACTCATGGAATGAGGGCTCATCTGTGACTGGAGCAGAGAGTCAGGCTGAGTGATTCTCCCTGAGCAGTGGCCCTGGATGGCTATGAGACTCATATCATTTGGGGGTCTGAGCTCTGGATCTTGGGAGGGCAGCTTCCATCACTCCTGGTGTTCCAGGGAAGTGAGGCAAGGGAATCAAGGTTAAGTACTTCCACTTACATCTTGTCTGGCAGATGTATAAATTAGGTCTCTGTTTCCTTGGGGAATCCTGCCTGCTGCTGGGAAGATGTGGCTGATTTTGCAGAGGGAAGTGACTTCCTTCAAATCATCCCAAATCAACAGGCAGGTTCTTCTAGGTGTTCTCTCCTTGGGGCCCCCAGTCCATCACATCTGTGGTTTTGGATGACATAGTACAAACTCACACAAGCTCTGAGACCCTCTCTTCTTGGGTTCAAATCCCATTCAACTGAAGCCCTTGTGTCTTATTTAAAATGCTCTTGATCACTCCTGTGCTTATAATGATGAAGAATCTGTTTTTATTTTTATTTTAATTAATTAATTAATTGATTGATTTTTGAGACAGAATCTTGTTCTGTCGCCCAAGCTGGAGTGCAGTAACGCAATCTCAGCTCACTACAACATCTGCCTCTCAGGTTCAAGCAATTCTCCTGCCTCAGCCTCCCAAGTAACTGGGACTACAGGCACATGCCACCACAACCAGCTAATTTTTGTATTTATAGTAGAGATGGAGTTTCACCATGATGGCCAGGCTGGTGTCGAACTCCTGGCCTCAAGTGATCTGCCCACTTCGGCCTCTCAAAGTGCTGGGATTATAGGCATGAGCCACTTTGCCCAGCCAAAAATATGTTTTTAAAGATACAATTTATGTTGTCCCTCCTCAGGAAGTTATAATTTAATGGAGGAGATAAAAATAAAGTTTAAACAAAGCTTTAGTATAGATTATGAGAAATTATGGTCCACTGAAGTAAATTACCATTAACAAAAGAGTTATGAAAAAAAAAGTCTTATAAGAGCAAAAAGGAGGAGGAAAATAGCGCAATAGATTCATGCAGGAGGGTTAAGACCTTAAAATTCATTGAAGCTGTTTGCAGGGCATGGGGCTTTTTGCAGGGAATGGGGCTTTTTGCAGGGAATAGAGGGACAGCTATGAAATTTGCTATATCTGTCCCCATGGAAGAGCACAAGGTAGGACAGTGGTTGGAAGCACAGACTTAGGAGTCAGGCTCAGATATAATCCTGAATTTGCCACATGATTCTTAGTTGAAAGTGAAAGAGACCCCACTTAGCTGGTGTAAGCAAAAAGAGGCTTTACTGGTTCACAGGATGGGAGTAGCTTACAGAGCCGACTACAGGGAAGTTCTCAGGACTTGAGAAACTGAGGGTTCCTAGAACTGTCTGACTCTATTCATCTTATTTAAGCTTTTCTCTGCCCAGCCTCACACTTTCCTGCTGCAGAAAGGCTTTGTCCACATGGCAGGGCATATGCCACCTGAAAGCTCTGGATAATAGCCCTTGAGTCCCATAACCGTAGTCAATAGGCTATTTTTCCTGTAGTTCCAAGTAAAAAGTCCTTGGGAAAAGCTCTGATTGACTTGTCTTGGTCACATGACTCTCATGGGTCCTTTTCAGTGACCAGAGGAGAGGAGTGTGGTCCTATGATTGGACAGGTTTGGATCATTAATAGAGTTCTGTGACTCACAGCTTCATCAGAACCACAGTAAAGAGTGTAGCAAGAGAGACTTCCACTACCCCAAGATGGATAGGATATTTATTAATGTTTTGTTTTGGAAAAAGATCTTAGAAATAATCTAGCCTAGTGTGTCCTGCTCCTGGATGAGTTTGTTAAAATTTAGATTCCCAGTCATCACCCAAAGTCAGGGACTAGAACCCAGAAAAATATATTTTTAGCCAGCTTTCCAGATAATGCCAGTGATCAGCTAGGTATGGGAATCACTGGCTTATCCAAATACTGTCATTTTACTGAGGAAAAAACTAAGGCCCCTGAGGGAAAAGCAATGCACCCCAAGCCACATATTCAGGAAGTGGCAAAGAGTGAGATGAGAGTCCTCCTACTTTGCAGTCCCTTATTGTACTGGTCTGTTCTCACCCTGCTAATAAAGTCACACCCAAGATTAGGTAACTTACAAAGAAAAGAGGTTTAATGGACTCACAGTTCCACATTGCCGGGGAGGCCTCACAATCAGGGCAGAAGGTAGACGAGAAGCAGAGTCACATCTTATATGGCAGCAGACAAGAGAACTTGTGCAGAGGAACTTCCATTTATAAAACCATCAGATCTCACGAGATGTATTCACTACCATGAGAACAGTATGGGGGAAACCGTCCCCATGATTAAATTATCTCCACTTGGCCCCACCTTTGACACATGGGGATTATTATAATTCAAGATGAGATTTGGGTGGGGACACAGTCTAACCGTATCAACTATCCATTCCTCTTATAGCTCATTGCTTCCCCAGGCTGTTTCAGTGTCTCCCCAACCAGTTAAAGGGACGTGAGAGAGGAAGGAGGGCCCTATGTCATTCTCTTCCTGATCTTTCTGCAACTGGATTTGACTCCCAAGCATGAACTGTCCCAACACATGCACATACAGTTAGACACTTCTCCGATAGCTGTGTCCCCTGCCCCCACAACTATAATCTGGCATACAGGAGGCAAGGTGGGGAAGGAGAGAGTAGTGGATTGTAGACAATTTGGTGTGATATAATGGACTGCAGAGAAAGGCAATTCACGCTGGGGAAGCTGAGGAGCAAAGGCCTGGAGGCAAGAATAGGTGGGAAAAAGGCAAAGAATGGAAGGACCAGTGTCTTGGCATGGAAAGGAAAATGAAGAGGAGATTGGAACTTAATAAGGTTAAGATATGACTGGAAAGGATTTAATGCCACATTCCCGGATAAGGAATCTGGCAAGAAGAAGGGATTTTCCACCTTCTGAGGTTATGTTTATGCTCATATAAACCCAATGAAATTTCTTTTAAAATAGAGATATTGTTTAATAGCTGTACCTATGTACATTCAATGGTCTACCACACAAAAAATATAAATCATTTTCAGTTTTTCATGGTTCTATATAATGATCAAATTCCATCATTAAAATTTTGAAAATATTTTTTAAAAATGGTATTGTAGAGCCAACCCAAAATATTTTCTTTGTGACACTTGCCCCGTGATATGCACTTTCCAAAAGGGTTCAGTGCTGGAAAAATAATAATAAAGTCAGAAAATTCTGCCATCTCTAGTGTCCCTCCTGAAGGATCTCAATGATTAAAGGATCTGAGAAGTTCTACTGGTAAGATGCCTACTGAACTTTGTTAGGTTCAGTGTCTCACACTTTGACCATAAAAATTATCTCTTCATTAATCTTATAAATATTATGTTATAATTTAGTCAGTTATCCTGTTCCTTCCTGGGCTGAGGGGTGGGCTTTGCATGTCCCCAGTGTATTCCTACTCGGTAAATCAGGCAGGAAACAAAGGGCATGTGTCCCTATAGAATCACTACTTTATTTTAAAAGCAATTTCACTTAATACCTTACCACTTCCCCAAGGCACAGGAATACATGGCTTCATATACAGATATGCATTTGGTAATTTGGAGGTAAACACAACAATGTAATAGAACACTGTACAAGAGAAGGAGGGGGAAAAATGTCAGATTAATTTTGCAGAGAGAAGATTCACTCCCCTGTTTATCTGGCTTCCAGGATCTGGTGTTTCGCCTGTAGTATTTTCCTCAATGGGTCACACTTCTTTTTTATTTGCTGGTATCCCCAAGGTGGAATCCTAACATATACCACAGACATATGTTGTTTGGCCTGACCTATATTCATTCCCCTTCTTCTGATGAGAGCATTGATAATCCACTCCCTTCCTATGCTCGGGCCGATTCTGTTAGGGTTGACAGCCTTTTGCCTTCCAAGGATGAGTGCAAGACCCAGGTGTGGCCAGTGAGCATATTCTCACTGGCCATTGTGATTGGTTCAGAGATGGGTATGTGACCCCAGCTGGTCCAATGAGATTTGACTCTGGGATTTTACTGAGATCATCAATAAAGATGATATGGTTAGGTTTTGTGTCTCCACTCAAATCTCATCTTGGATGGTAATCCTCATAATCCCCACTGTCTAGGGAGAGACCTGGGGGGAGGTGATGGGATCACGTGGTGGTTTCCCCCAATGTTGTTCTCATGATAGGGAGTGAGTTCTCATGAGATCTGATGGTTTTATAAGTGTCTGGCATTTCCTCTGCTTGTACTTCTCCTTCCTGCTACCTGTGAAGAAGGTGCCTTCCTTCCCCTTTGCCTTCTACCATGATTCTAAGTTTTTGAGGCCTCTCCACCTATGCTGAGCTGGGAGTCAATTAAACCTCTTTCCTTTATAAATTACCCAGTCTCAGAGAGTCTTTTATAATAGTGTGAAAATGGATACGAAAGATTTATTCTCTTTCCCTTGCAATTGCTTGGCTAGGGGGACATATACTTAGAGCAGCATACGTCCTTGGAGAGCCCACCTGAGAATGAAGAGAACAGAGAGCAAAACAGGGCTGAAATATGGAGAGAAAGACTGAGTGCAGATGATTTCATTTGAACATGTATATTCAGCTTTTTCTGAAGTTATTTTCATCTAACTGTATTTATATGAATAAATACAGTTTTATCTCCTCAAGCTAAGTTTCAGTCATTAAAAAAACTCCAAGCTTCTACTAAGGCATATATATAATTTGTTGTTATTGTTGTTGTTGTTGGAGACAGGGTCATGCTCTGTCACCCATGTTGAAGAGTAGTGGCATGATCATGGCTCACTCCAAACTTGACCTCCCCTGCTCAAGTGATTCTCCTGCCTCAGCCTCCCAAGTAGCTGAGGCTATAGGTACACACGCCCAGGCCTGGCTAATTTTTTGTAGAGATGGGGTCTTGTTATGTTGCCCAGGCTGCTCTTGAATTCCTGGCCTCATGTGATCCTTCTGCTTTGGACTCCCAAAGTGCTAGGATTACAGATGTAAGCCACCACACCTAGCCCACATATACAACTTACGAGATCACAATCATCTAGCAAAAATTTAATGTGCAATTATTATGTGACACACTCTGAGCTATAAATGAGGGCTGTTGTTACAAATACAAATCAGACATGTTCTTACCCTTAAGTAGTTGACTGTCTAGTGAAATAGAGGCACACACAAAAGCAGATAATCTGATACAATGTGATGCATACCCTAATTGAGTTATATACTAAGTCTCAAGGGAGAAAAAAGAAAAAGAAATCAGTGGAACACTAGGAAACTTTTGGACGTACTGGATATGCCTATTACCTTGATGTTGCTGATGGTTTCATGGACATATGCGTATGTCCAAATTCATCAAATTGCATATTAAATATATGCATGTTTTTGTATATTAATTACATCTCAATAAAGCTGTTTTCTTTTTTTTAAAAAAAAAAAAGAAAGAAAGAAAAGAAAAAAGAAAAAGAAAAAAAGATGAGTCTACCCTGGATGGAAATAGCTGGGCCCTATTATTCTTCTCATATTTAGCCATTGGCTTGAGCTGTCCCTCAAAGGACAGGACCTTCGCTCAAATGCTGAAGGAGTTAACAGTGGAAGGCTGTTAGCTAACCACATTCCTTACAGCTGGACAGCTAGTGCTTTCTTGGAGGGAGATCTGAGCAATGTATCTCTGTGTGTGCCACAACTCCCAAATGAAAAGAGGTGTTTTACTTTCGTTTTTTTGTTCCTGACTATATAAATAATCAATGTCCATTGTAAAAATGTGAACATAGAAAAGTAAATGGAAAAAGGTAAAAGCCACCTAACACTGCTAGTATTTTGGAAAACATTCTCCCGTATATTTTTCTACACATATCTATATATTATTTAAATGGCATCATATTATGATGTAGTTTTTACAGCTGACTTTGAAAACCTTATCTTTTTTACTCTTTTTAAAGATTCTTAATACCTCACCACTCCTTCTGGTCCTTCCTCCAGTTAACTCTTATCAATAATCTAGTGTGTGACTACCTTATATCTTATAGACACATAAGAGTTTAAAAAGTGCTTTCACAGGCTGGATGTGGTGGCTCATGCCTGCAGTCCCAGAACTTTGGGCGGCCGAGGCAGGTGGATTGCTTCAGGTCAGGAGTTTGAGACCAGCCTGGCCAACATGGTGAAACCCCATCTATACTAAAAAATATATATGCAATAATTATCCAGGTGTGGTGGCATGTGCCTGTAGTCCCAGCTACCTGGGAAGGTGAGACAGGAGGATCACTTGAGGCTGGGAGACAGAGGTTCCAATGAGCCAAGATTACCCACTGCACTCCAGCCTGGGTGATAGAGCGAGACTCTGTCTCAAAAAAAAAGGTGCTTTCATGTACAAATTTTTTATCACTCTCACAAGTGCCTTCTCAAATGGCAAATGCAAGCTCTGTTTCTCCATTTCCAGAGAAGAAATCTATAGCCCAGAGACATTAGGTAATTACTCAGTAAAGCCACTCAACTTGCAGATGACAGAGCCAGGTTTCAAAGTCCCAGACTTCTCATCCAGGGTCCTTCCCTTTAAATGCTATATCTCTAATACACACATGATCTCCCTTTCTGCTTGTCTAGGTGCACCTGGCTCCTCATTGTGGCTGGTGGTGACTAGTAGTGTCAGGTAGCGACCTTCCCATACCAAGAAGCAGTCAAACGAAGGTCTGACGGTCATTCATCAGAGTCAGGGTTGAGTAGATTCTTGTTCTGCAAATGGGGGCTTTTGCTGTAATGCCATAGCTCAATGTCAGCAAATCAACATCTATCGACAGATAAGAAATCCAGTGCTCGTACCACAAACTCACCCTCCAAATAGCAGTGTTCAGACACTAGCTGGGTTTGTTGTTGTTTCAAAATTTCTATTTTGTGCTGTATCTCTACAGAACTGCAAACATTGCGTCTATTAAAAGAGCATGGAGACAAATCATAATATAATGTTAATAGCCCCTATTTATAATCCACATGAGCTGCTTTGGCCAGTGAGTAGTGGAAAATGTACATGTTTAAATGTGAGGAGGTTCTTTTACTGGGTTCTTTGGTGGAAATGTAGTTGTGCCAATTAAGCAGTAGTTATCAGAGATGTCCAGTGCATCTAGTTAGATGACTTATTTTGAAGCTCTTGGGTATGAACATGCAATGACAAAGATCGTGGGCTCCAATATCAGCCAGACCTGAGTCCAAACATGGGTTCCTTCACATCCTGATTTTATGATATTGGGCAAGTTATTCAACTTTTCTGAACTTCTGTTTTCTTCATGGGTAAAATATAATAATATTTTACATTTCTCACTCTGTCATCCAGGCTGGAGTGCAGTGGCACAATCTTGGTTCGTTGCAACCTCCACCTCCCAGCCTCAAGTGATCCTCCTGCCTCAGCTTCCCGGGTAGCTGAGACTACAGGTGCATGCCACCACACCTGGCGATTACAGGTGAGGACTAAATGAGACAATTTGTATAAAGTTCTTAGCCCTGTGTCTGGCACACAGTAAGTGCTTGACAAATATTAGTTGCTTTAATTACTAGAGTAGCAATTAATTAGCAGTAGTAATTACTAATACGACTATTACTTCGTTACTAGCATTATAAACTCAAGTGTGACAGATAATTCTGGGGACAGAGGATTTCCCCTAACTCAGGATATCAGCTCTCCCAGTTAAACTGATCTAAGTTATGAATCTACACCTTGTGAACACTAGTTAACTTCATTTTACATTATTAAGTGTACGCTCTCTTAACCTAAAATAGCAAATGTTTCAGCAGATAGTTCACAAAATGTGAAAATAGTAGCCTGCAGATATTAATACTTGTTATTGGAAAAAAAGGAATTAGTGATCAAACAAGTTTGGGAGATACTTGGTTACATAAAAACAAGGTGACATCAGTTTCCTTCCTGCAGGACTTGACAGAGCCTTTTATATTCCCAAAGGACTAGTGCCTCTCTAAGAAGCAGACATAATACTGTATTAATCATGAGATTTTCAGTGGCAAATGGTAGAAACCCAGATGAATTCAGCTTAAGCAAAAAGAGAATTTATTTGTTCATGTAACTCTAAGTCCTAGGTTTGCATATACTTTAGGTTAGTTGGATCCAGGGGTTCCAATTATGCCATTTGATCTTTCCAGGCTCTTTAATCTCCTGCCCTCCATCACTCTTTCCCTTCAGCTTCCTCCTCTTCTCTCTATTCTCTCTCCTCTTCTATTGAAACAGCTTTTCTCTGTCTGGCTTCACGATTGGCTTTTGCAGTTGGCAGCAATATTGCTCCATAGAAATCTCAAGCTTACAATCTATGATACAGAGAAAGAAAACATTTTCCCCAGTTTATCCATCTTGAGTCATGGACTCATGTCTGATTCAATGTCTGTGGCCAGGGGATATGCAGTGGTATGATTAGCCAGGTGAAAATAAATTAAGCAGAGAAGAGGAGGGAAGGCATTTCTCCAAAAGAGGAGTTGATGACAGACACCATGTATTCACTCTGAATATTTAGCATTCCATCTTACATGCCCAGTAAGTAATGCTGACTTTGTACAAACCCAGTCCCAACACACGAAAAGAAAATCACCATTTTGAGCTATCATTTTTGAGTATCTATTATGTGCCTGTTACTGTTCATGGAACTCGGATACAAAGATGAATGAGGCACAGTCATCATCTTGCAGGAGTTCACAGTCTAGAAGGCAAAGCTTGTAGACAGATCGTAAGCAGCCAAGTACAATGCAACATTCCAGGTGTTATAGCAGTGGTATGATGAACTGCCACAGGAACACGGAGGAGAGACAGAATCAATCTGCCTTGATTATGACAGAAACATTTCATAAAGGAGAAGACATTTATGTTGAGGATGAGGCCAAGTTTGAGAAGGGCAGGTTATTCTGGCATAGAGAATTCCCTAAGAAAGCCTGTACAGTTTGAGAGCTCATTGCTTAATTTGAAATTGAAAGACAGTTGTGTGATTTTAACACAGCCTACGTGGTCAGCCAAGAGGCGAAGAACTGTGAGCTGGTGTTGACTCCTCAATCACAGGTCATCTCTTCCTCCTCAACATCCTTCCTGAGAGCTTTCTTCAAACCCTATGGATGCTGATGTAAGCTTCTTCATCCCTCTTTCTCTTTGAAAAGATACTTTTTCCAGGTCCACAGGGGTTATCATAAGATGCAGTCCAAGCCAATCACATTCTATGTTTTCCCAATTACTACGATTGGTCTAGGGGTAGGCATGTGACCTAAACACAGACAAGCATGTCTTATCTTTGCTTTTTATGGGGAGATATTGCGAGAAAGTTAATACTTTGCTTACTGCGGGTAAGCAGCTGAAAGAAATGGACATGGACTGCTCTAGTATTCTTTCATGCTGCATGCTATTATAGATTAAGTTGGGTTTCTGTCCCTTGCCCTCCAAAATGGTCACTTTCTCCAACATTCACCTGAAACCTGCAAAACCTTACTGCAAGTTCTTGAAAAGGACAAGGAGTCCCTACTACACGGGAGGAAGTGGTACAGCCAATAAGTACAATCTTTGAAGCCCTGCCTCCTAACTCTACCCTGCTGCTTCTCAGGGCTGTGACCCCTTTGAAGATTAGATGTCAAAGCCTTTCAACACAATTCTGCTTCCTTAAGTCAAGCCTCATACCCCTCTTCTCTCCAGACTCTTCTAACTTGCATCCCTGCCTCTCCTTTTGCCTCCGCCTCCAATCTACTATTTACATCGCAGCAGAGGACCCTTTGAGAACTCAGATCTGACCAGGTCACTTGTTGCTAAGACCGAAGTGTAACATCTGCAATCAGGGGTCCTAGTTCTTCAAGTTAGCCTATAGAATCCTCCAAAGTTAGGATTCTGACCACTGTTCGAGTCTCATGTCTTTGCACCCTCTAAACCACAGTTTTCCCTTTGCCAGCATTGGGTGGCTTCTACTTGTCTGTACATACCATTTGTCTTAGTCTATTTGTGTTGCTATGTCAAAGTGCCACAGACTTGGCAATTTATAAAAAACAGAAATTTATTTCCTCACAGTTCTGGAGGCTGGGAACTCCAAGATCAAGGTGCTGGCATCTGGTGAAGGCCTTCTTGCTATGTCCTCACATGGTGGAAGGCAAAAAAGCAAGAGAGAGTCAACTCCCTCTGTCAAGTCCTGTTTATGAGGATACCTAGACCCATTCATGAGTGAGGGGAAAGAGCCTTCATGATCTGATCACTTCTTAAAGGTCCCACCTGTTAATACTATCACATTGGCCACTAAGTTTCAACACATGAGTTTTGGAGGGGGCACATTCAAACCACAACACCATTTTTTAGAGCCTCTTCTCTTGGGAACATCCACTCATCCATTAAAATCCAGCTGAGACACTTCTTCAGTTCCATGTTAGGTACCTCAGAAGGAATTGTGTGTACTTCTATCCCTATACTTCTATCTGCTTTATGATTGCATGCTAGGGCGCCTATTACCCATGAGAAGAGCTCTGTCTTATTTCTCTTTCTCTCATATCTAATTCATATGCAAATCTTGGCAGCTCTACCTTTAAAACCTTTAGAACATACTCCAAATCTAACCACCCATTATCACCAGCATCTACGTCCATGGTCTAAGCCACCATCATCTCCCATTTATGTTGTTTCATCTGCCTTGTAACAAGACTCCCTTGTTGTCCTGGCCACCCTTAAATCCAT
>NW_016107374.1:7905734-7912616 GCF_001604975.1 Cebus imitator | reverse complement strand
TGCTCTTTTGCCAGGCTGGAGTGCAGTGGCACGATCTCAGCTCACTGCAACCTCCATCTCCCGGATTCAAACGATTCTCCTGCCTCAGCCTCCTGAGTAGCTGGGACTACAGGCATGTGCTACCACACCTGGCTAATTTTTTGTATTTTAGCAGAGATGGGGTTTCACCATGGCCAGGATGGTCTCAATCTCCTGACCTCATGATCCACCTGCCTTGGCCTCCCAAAGTGCTGGGATTACAGGCATGATCCACAACGCCTGGCCCCAGCAGCGTTTTAAAGTGAAATTCAGTTCTTGTTAATCCTCTTCTCAAAATCTTACAATTGGCTTCTCATTTACTTGGAAAAAGATTTAAGTTTCTACAATGGCCTCCAAGGCCTTATATGATATAGCTACCTGTTTCTTCCTCAAATCATCAACTACTATTCTATTCCCAGCTCATGCCATACCAGCTCCAGTGGCCTCCCTGCAGTTTCTCAAGCTAGCCAGAGTACACATTCACTGTTTTCCCTCCGCCAGGATTGTTCTTTCACAAGGTTTCCCTCTTCATCTCCTCCTCCAGGTCTTCTTTCAAATGCCACTCTTTCAGCCAGCCCTTTCCGGGTACCCTATATAAAGTTTCAGCCCCCTTTTCAACACTCCCTATCCTCTTTACTTATTTTCTTAATTGTATGGCATTATACCACACACTTTCCTTGTTTATTTGTTATTTATTGTGTGTATCCGGAATCCTCTATCCCCAGAAATCAGCTCCTTAATGGCAAGAGTTTTGAGTGTTCCATTCATTGATATAGTCCCAGTGCCTACAACAGTGTCTGGCACACAGCAGATGTTCAATAAATATTTGTCAAATAAATAAATGAGCAAATGAATAAGCAAATTACTTGAATATCAACTGCCTAGTAGATAGCAGACACGTGATATAATTTATTGAGTAAATTAATCAACTAATGGAGTCTTCTGATACGTCAAAATGAGTTTTCTCCTAGTGTTATCAAGTTTCTCAATCTTCTTAAATTTCCAGGTCTCCAGTTGCCTAATCAGTTGTCCATGAGAATTTGTTCCCATCCCTGACATGATTCTGTGAATGTCTTCGCCAGTAGTAAGAACAAAGAATCAGTCAATGAGGAGTTGACAATGAAGGGTCGAATTCCAGCTGACAAAGTCTGGTTCCCTTTGGGGAGTCTGTCATTCTTAGAGACACAAAACCAGGCAATGGCACAATTCTCCATCACATATTTCTGAAATATTGGGCTTGACATTCATCTTCATACAAAAATAAATTCTTTGGATTCTGGGCTCCTATAAGGAGGGCTATGTGGAGTGAAATTGATACTGAAATAATCACCTCAAAATAAACGGGGAGTCTATTTGGAAACAAATAGGTTTTCATTCAAATAGAGATATGCACACAATATGTCTCCATTCAACCTTTATGAGACCCATGGATAACTTGGCATTAAAGAGAATGAGTAGCATGAACACTGAACTTTATAGTTTGTAATAAACTTTCATGTGCATGATTTCATTTGGGTTTCATAAGTACCCTGCGAAGAAGATGTTATTATTATTTCCATTGGGGTAGGCTACGTTATTATTCCAAGTTAGTTGCTGACCTCTCTGTAAGAGAGTTGGTATAGGATCCTGCTAACTTCCATGTAACCTGCACTGCCTCTCTGTGGGAGAAGTATAACATTCTTGTCCCCAGGGCAAAGAGAATATGAGCATTGCTGATTATATAGTATATCCGAGCAAAAGCTTCAGCGATCCTCCATGACTCTGCCATTACCCTTTATCCCCTAGTCTCAAAGCCAAGATAGCAAGCAGGGGCTTCTGCATCCTGGACCCCAGAATGAAGATCTACATGGAGAGAAGCCACAGAACCACAGCTGAGATCTGCTTTATAGCCAGAATATATGAGTGAGAAATAAATGTTTGTTGTTGTAAGCCACTAAGATATGGGGACAAGGGTGCTGTTTATTACCATAGCGTAACTAGCTTATGATGACTAATATACCCATTTTACAGATGAAGAATCTAAGGCTTAAGAGATATGTGACTTGCCCAAGACACTCACCTAATAAAAGTCAGAGCCAAGACTCAAGCTCAGGCTGTCTCAGCCCTAAATCCATGGTCATCCTTCTAGATCATTCTGGTTTGAGAAAATGTCTTTTTCTGCACATCTCCTGTTAGCAATCTGGAAAACTGAGTGGTATCAGACCCCAAACTGCTTTGTTTTCCACCCTTTCCTCTCTCAGCCTCTGCCAAGTCAGAAGAGGGCTCTGAATTTCAGTTATTTAGGAAAACAGAGTTGGCTCAATATAGCTGTTCTCACAAACTGGTCTCTGGAAACCATCCCAGCCCAGGGTAAAATATAAAATTTAATCACAGGGGGAAAGTAGCCAACACCTCCAAGCTTCATTGACTGCTCCTCTTGTTTCTTATTAGGGCTTACTTGTTTTTCAGAAGTCGTTGGATGGGTCTGAAAGTACTCTAGGGGACAGGATCAGAATATTGGCTTTATTCTGTCCTTTTATTCTTTTAGACCTTTCCCGATGTTCTTCTAAGGACAGAGGCAGCCAGGGACACCTGGGGTCCCAGGCAAGCTTGTCACTAGACTAACATACCTGAACATGTACAAGCTACACACATATAACTTATTCATTTAGGGCACAGTTTAGGGCATAAACATTTAATTCCCAAAAGATAAAATCTGGGCCAAAGGTATCAAGCATACGAGGAAATGATCCATGTCACCCAGGCAACCTGACTGTCCAGTAATGTTTCCAAGAATTCTGAAAAACAAATGTCCTTGGGCACTACTGGTAGAATAAGGCTGGTTGTGGCTGGAGCTTGCTCATAATGGCACAGGGGAGAAAAGCAGAAGTTAGCTTGAAAGCCCCACTTCTTTCCTATCTTTAGACTCCCCAGCATATAAGAAAACCCAAAAGGAATTCAGCTAAGTATAGGCATAGCTATTAATCCAGAATCTATGTAGTGATATGCAAAGGAAATGTTTAGAGTGGACATTGGCCTAGTATTTATGACATGCCAGACACTTTTCAAAGCACTTTGTAAATATCAACTTATTTAATGCCAAAACAACCTTCGGAGGTAGAAGCTATTATTATCTCTATTTTTACAGACAAAGAAACTGAAGCACAAAGAGGTTAAGTAACTTCCCCAAAGTCCAAGGGCCAGAAGGAAAGAGGGCAGACTGGGTTGGACCCCTGCAGTCTGCCACCAGAGTTTATATTTTTTATCTCTGTGCTGTGATGCTCGTAAGATGTCATGGAGGAATCAAATCTTGGAAAAGCTGTGAAACTGATGACATCTCTCTGGAACTGGTATATGTTCTCTTTCCGACGTGAATCACTCAGGATGGGCGAAGCCTCCGCCTTCCATGGTAGACAAAGAACACAAGACATTTTCCCCATATTTCTTGTTCTTGGGTGACTCCTCTTTTTTTTTTTTTTTTTTTTGGAGACAGGTCTCTGTTGCCCAGGTTGGAGTACAGTGGCACAGTCTCGGCTCATTGCAGCCTCTGCCTCCCGGGTTCAAGCAATTCTTCCACCTCAGCCTCCTAAGGAGCTGGGACTACAGGCTGGCACCACCATGGCTGGCTCATTTTTGTATTTTTTGGTAGAGATGGGGTTTCATCATGTTGGCCAAGCTGGTCTCGAACTCCTGACCTCAAGTGATTCACCCACCTCGGCCTCCCAAAGTGCTGGGATTACAGACATGAGCCACCGTGCCTGGCCTTGTTCTTGAGTAACTTCTAAACTGTAAATTCCCAATATGCAGGAATAGGGCTACCCTTTGCACCACTGTATCCACAACAGCTAATGCAGTGCCTAAATTAGAGAATGCCCAGTGTTTGTTAGAAAAAAAGAAAGGAAGCATGAAAGAAAAAAGGGAAGAAAATAGGAGGGAAGGGGAGAGAGAGAGAGAGAGAAAGAGCTATACATTTAGTTTTCAGCTAGCCATCATCTAATTCCCAGTTGTGGGTTAGCTTGAATTGTTTCCCCTCCTCGGGAGGTTTAGAGATACTCTCAAAAGGTTACTGAGAGATGCTCTCAAAAGAAACAATAGTTTCAGAAGCTGATGTAGGTTTTGCCCACTCTGCCTCTTTCCTCTGCAATATTTTTTCTTTGGTTTCCACATCCCTTATTTATTGTTGAACTTTAACACAAACATACACACATCCACACACAAATACATACACCCACAAAGCCCTATACAGTACTGTCTGTGCAGTCAGCTAAGCCATGGGACCTCATTTTCCACCATGCTTCTCTGTCCTACAAAGGACCAGAGAAGGGACCCAAGAGGGAGCATCTCTTTGGCTTCTCTTGTTTTGGCAGCAGTGATGCCCACAGCTCCAACCTCCTCTCTGGCCATAAGAACTTCAGCTAGTAATAGTACTTAGCTACAGGTGAAATGTCACAGAATTTGAGAATGCAATAGCCCAAATGGGCCTGATAGATTATCCTGTATAGAATTTTTTGTGACAGTGCCTTCCTCTGTCATCTAGGCTGGAGTACAGAGATGGAATCACAGCTCGCTTCAGCCTCAAACTTCTGGGCTTAGGTGATCCTCGCACCTCAGCCTCCCAAGTAACTGGGACTATAGGTATGCACCACCACGCCTGAATATTATGTGTTTGTTTTTTGTAGAGACAGGGTCTCACTGTCTCTCCCAAGCTGATCTCAATCTCCTGGGCTCAAATGATCCTCCTGCCTTGGCCGCCCAAAATGCTGGGATTACAGGCTTCAGCCACAGAGCCTGGCTGGAATTCTTAATCTGAGACCCAGAGAGTTGGTTCTGGGGAGTCCATGAGTATCCCTCCAAGGTCTCACTCTCCTCATTATTCTACTCTGTCTTCCCACCCTCATGTCTTTTCCCATTCTTTCCTCAGTGCAACATCTTCAAACAAGGTAGTACAGCATTTTAGTTCGAAGTACTAGAATCAGAGTAAGACTGGATCAGTTCCTTGCTCAACCAGTTACTAGCTGTGAATCTTAAGTTCATGTCTTCCCCTCTCTGAACTCATTATATATATGAGCTCTCCCATATATACAATGACAGTAAGAATAAAAGCTACATCACGTAATTTATTACGGAATAAAAGAGGTCATACATCTAAAGCACTTAGCACAGAGTTCGGCACATAGTGAGTATTCAATAAATACTTAAGATTATCTTAATTCATCATGCTTTGTCCACACTCTGCCTTGCTCCCCAGAAAATAGCAGCATTGTGTTTATGACTTCACATGATTTCACTTGTTTTGAGAGTCAGGAATAGCCTTCTTTTGTAACCCTCATTTGGAAGGCAATTTAACTCCCTGACATTAAAAATTAAAATATAAACAGCTCAGAGCCTGATTTAATGGACAATTAAAAATTAAATTAACAGTTAGTAAGTGATGAAGTGATGAGCTAATTTTGTTATTGTAACCACATTAGCCTCATGCTTTGAGGAGTATGAAAAGGGGGAAATGGGTTCCTTTAAAAAATACAGGCAAGAAAAGATTTAAACTCATATATCACAGCCTTGACAGATTCATTCTTTGAAGCGACTCGCTCTGTAACCCAGTTGTCTGATGCTCATGAAAAAATGTTTAGATGCCAAAATAATGAGAATTAATGATCTGGTAGAAGGAAAAAAGATACTAAAGTCATATTTGATTGCAAGATATAGAGCAAACAGCTGAGTAAAACAGCCTGGGTCATCTTACCCCATGCTGGTTGGCAGCCTCTGGAATAAGTAAGGGTTTTCTTATTTGTCTTCAAACACATGATCTGCCAAAAGTGCTAATTGCAGGTCTCGGGTCTGAGGTTGTACTAAGATTCTTTTTATTATTATTATACTTTAAGTTCTGGGGTACATGTGCAGATCTTGCAGGATTGTTACATAGGTATACACATGCCATGGTGGTTTGCTGCCTCCATCCTGCTGTCACCTACATTAGGTATTTCTCTTAATGCTATCCCTCCCCAACCTCCCCACTCCCTGCTATCACTTCCCTAGCCCCCATACCCCAACAGAGCCCAGTGTGTGATGTTCCCCTCCCTGTGTCTGTGTGTTTTCATTTTTCAACAGCCACTTATAAATGAGAACGTGTGATGTTTGTTTTTCTGTTCTGTGTCAGTTTGCTGAGAATGATGGTTTCCAGATTCATCCATGTCCCTACAAAGGACATGAACTCATCCTTTTTTATGGCTGCATAGTATTCCATGGTGTATATGTGCCACATTTTCTTTATCCAGCCTATCCTTGATGGGCATTTGGGTTGGCTCCATGTCTTTGCTATTGTAAACAGTGCCGCAACGAACATATGTGTTCATGTATCTTTATAACATAATGATTTATAATCCTTTGGGTATATACCCAGTAATAGGATTGCTGGATCAAATGGTATTTCTATTTCTAGATCCTTGAGGAATCACCACACTGTCTTCCACAATGGTTGCACTAATTTACACTCCCACCAACAGTGTAAAAGCATTCCTATTTCTCCACATTCTCTCCAGCACTTATTGTCTCCAGGTTTTTAAATGATCACCATTCTAACTGGCATGAGATGGTATCTGAATGTGGTTTTGATTTGCATTTCTCTAATAACCAGTGATGATGAGCATTTTTTCATATGTTTGTTGGTCGCATAAATGTCTTCTTTTGAAAAGCGCCTGTTCTTATTCTTCACCTACTTTTTGATGGGGTTGTTTGCTTTTTTTCCTGTAAATTTTAAGTCTTTGTAAATTCTGGATATTAGCCCTTTGTCAGATGGGTAGCTTGCAAAAGTTTTTTCCCATTCTGTTGGTTGCCGGTTCAGTCTAATGATTGTTTTTTTTTTTTTTTTTTTTTTTTTTTTTTTTT
>NW_016107374.1:7901029-7905504 GCF_001604975.1 Cebus imitator | reverse complement strand
AGAGGCCTCAGAAGTAATCCACACACCTACAACCATCTGATCTTTGACAAACCTGACAAAACAAGCAATGGAGAAAGGATTCCCTGTTTAATTAATGGTGTTGAGAAACCTGGCTAACCATGTGCAGAAAGCTGAAACTGGACCCATTCCTTACACGTTATATAAAAATTAACTCCAGATTGATTAAAGATGTAAACATAAGTACTGAGATTATTACACTGAGCTCCAATAGGAGGGGAAGATGAAAAACAGCCCAGCTGAGGTGTTTCAGCACCCTGGAGAGTGCTTAGCAGACGGTAGGGCAGCAAACTTTTTTGGAGAGAACTGCATGTCACTCCAAAAAAGTCACAAAGCTCCCCTCTTCTTCTCCTGCCTCTTCTGTTCTAATTCCCCTCCTTTTCTCCAGGAAAGCTCTTATCACTTTATTATCACTGCATTTTGACATGTCCCTTCTTTCTGCTAGTGTATAAGTTTGATGAGTTCAGGAACTCCTATGTTTTTTGCCATTAAATGCCAGCCAGCACACATCATAGTGTCTGGTATACAGTCGGTGATCAACATTTGTTCTCTTGGATTGATTTAATGCTATTGGGCTAAAAATATGTTCAATTTCAGATGTTAGCGACTCAAAATGCCACTCTTCCTAGAGGCATCTGCCATTTGAATACAGGGATTGGAGATTGCAGTACTGAATCCAAAGAGATGGCTCAAGAAGTGACCAGAGGCAAAAAGGATAGTGTTGAGGGGTGCTTCTAATAACTCATCAAATCACAGCTTGTAGATGTCTATCTGCTCTGATTACATGCTGGACTGGCTTCAGTGAACAGAAACTGTCTTAGGAGCAAAGAACACCACTCAATTCTTAAAATGTGTGAAGTGTCTGACAAAATGCGATCTGATGCTGATACGATGTGATCTGAATGGGGCAGCCTTCTGACATCCTTCTGTCATCACCTCTGTTGTTTGAAATCCCTACTGTTACAGTCTCTGCTTTGGAGAAGAGAAGATTTCTTGGCTTTTGGTGTGGCCCCCCACCTCCACCCCACATCCATTGCTTCTTGCTTTCATAATAGTTTTAAATTTTCTTTTGGGAGAATTTCCTCTCCTTTGATGTGTGTAGTCTTAATGATACCAAAAGTCAAGGCAATTTTCCTTCCCCACCCAAGAGTCTATAGGCCAAGGCGACCAGTCAGCCCTTTCCTGGTGTGGCTTTTGTGCATCTTGAGTGGAGTGACATAAGGAGGAAAAAGCAGTTGACACCACTTCTTCCAGAGTGACGCCCTTTCAAGAAAGTGGTCCACTTTACGCTACCAATATCAGAGCATTCCTTTCTTCTTCTTCGCTGGGTTTTCCAGCCTTCTCATTGATTCTATGATCCAATATCCTTCTAATATCATTCTAATAAGTTCACTTTCTGCTTAAATTAGCCTGAATCTGTTTCTCGATTAGCTTACAGCATCTCTAATTGATGCTGTTGAGTTGAGGAGCAAGAGGTAAGGCAAGAGGTAAACATCACCTGGGCTTCCAAATTCTCTCCCAGTGACAGGTAATTTATCAGATTTATTACTTAGACTCTTCCAAGGAAAGGAAACCAAATGAATGTAATGCCTAGTGAGCAAAAGGAAGGTGAGAAATTTCAGTGTAGAATCATGAGGATGACAAGCCCTAGAGATGGTGAAAAGAGAGAGAGCTGCCAAAGGAAACAAGTGCCTTGCCTCTTTTCCTTGGCTTCAGCCTCAAGTAAAATATTAATTTTAATTTCAACAGTTTGGGAGGTTCAGGTGGTTTTTGGTTATATGGATAAGTTTTTAGTGGTGATTTCTAATATTTTAGTGCATCTTTCACTTGAGCAGGGTACACTGAACCCAATGTGTAGTCTTTTATCCCTCACTGTCTTCCCACCTTTCCCCCAAGTCCACAAAGTTCATTATATTATTCTCATGCCTTTGCATCCTCATAGCTCAGCTCCCACGTATGAGTGAGAATGTATGATCTTTGGGCTTTCACTCCTAAGTTATTTCACTTAGAATAATGTCCTTTGGCTCCATCTGCGTTGCTGTAAAAGACATTATTTTGTTCCTTTTTATGGCTGAATAGTATTCTATGGTGTATATATACCACATTTTCTTTATCCACTCATGGGCTGATGGGCACTTAGCTTGTTTCCATATCTTGGCAATTGTGAACTGTGCTGCTATAAACATGCATGTGCCTGTGTCTTTTTTTGGATAATGATTTTGTCCCCTTCAGCCTCCAGTAAATTAGAAGGTTCCAGTAAATTTAGCCCCCCATAGGGAGGTAGAGATCCTGCATGACTAACAGGACTCAAAAGGCCTTCCTGACACAAGTCTTCCTGGAACCCAGTTTCTCTGTCTCAGTTCCCAGGGGGTCTGGGTGCTCAGTCACAAGTCCCCGCTTTATCTCTGCAGACTGGCCCAACGCCACAAGTGGTATGGAAAGGAAGCCTCATAGACATTGCAGGGATACCGTGTCTGAAAATCCCATGGCTTTCCAACAGCCCTTAAGTCAGGAAACAAATTGGAGGCTTGTAAAATTTGTCTTCTACCTTTAATTGATAACACTCACATGCACAAAGGTAAGAAGTTCTGTTTCTGAATCCATTATTCGGCACAGTCTATAAAAAGGAACAAGAAGGAGCAAAGAAGGGAATAGGGATGTCAGTCGTGCTTATTCCTGCACATCCATTTAAGGAAACTGTTTCATATCCGTTATTGCTTCAGCAACCTCCTCCCACCCTGCCAGCTAACTGGGGCATTGTATGGACTCCGACCCAAGTATGATGGAGCCAACTTGTGGCCAGTGACTTAGGACCTGTATCATCTGGGATGAAAATATCTCTTCAACCAATCAGACTCCTCTGGGGTACTGAGAATTATCAAGCTGGGAAACTGAGATAGCATAAGGGCTGAGGATGAAAAGACACTTTGAGACATGACAGGAGAAATCATGAATACACCAAATTTCAACATGAGCAAAAAAGATGAAGAATATGAAGAAAAGCATAATAGAAAGAAAGGAGAATTGAACAAATAATTAGAGAGGACAAGAGAGAGAGAGAATGAAAGAGAGACTGGTTCCTAAAACAGGCGCAGGTGTTGGCAACCTTCCAGTTCTAATTACAGTTCACGGCTCCTAATAATAAACTGCTTTTTAAAAAGGTAACTTGAAGGAGTCTGTGTCTTGCAACTGAAAGAACCAAACTGAAACAAAGGAAATCCAGCCACAAAGATCGAGGAGAACATGTGAACTAATCCCTATTTTCTCTGACCCTAGCTTTCAAGCTGGAAATGGATCTGTCTAAAATAGCCTCTGGTGCCCGGAGCACATTATATGTCTCACACTGTGTGCACTATTATACCATTTGAGCCTAATGAGAGCTCTGTGATATAATTATGTTGCACATACATTCATTCAACAAATGTGTCCAGTTTCTGCTATATATGTATCACAGCATTCTTTTAGGAATGAATGAGGAAATAAAGAAAGTTAAAGAATCATAGACCCTGTCTTAGAGCATACTGTCAGCTGTGGACAGAAGTATTTGCATTGTGCAAATCAGATAGACCAAGGTAGGGCATAGGTGCATTCCAGTTCACACAGCTAGTTAGTCAAGAGGATGAGATATGAGTTCAGGTCTTTGGAACTCATATTTCTCAACTTCCATTGCAGCAGGACCATGCTTCTTCCAAGGCTATGACCCCATCAGGGGCTGGCAAATATTTAAAGAGCCAGATAGTAAATATTTTAGGCTTTGCAAGCCATATGGCCTCTGTCATGACTACTCTGCTGTTATAGCACAAAAACAATCTTAGTTAACACGTTTAAAAAAATAGGTGTAGCTGTGTTCTGACAGAACTTTATTTACCAAAAAAGTGGCTGGCTATATTTACCTACAAGTTGCACAGTTTGCCAATCTCTACTAAATAAATCCCTGTGTACTTGAAGGACTCTCCCTATCTCACAGCACTGAACCCTTTGAGTCTCAAGCACTTTAAAGAAGACAAAGCCATATAAGTCAAGTAACATTTAGGTATTTTATTAACCTTATGATGCTTGACTGATTAGGCCATAGGAGAATGTTTGCCATCCCCAACCTGACTTAGAAATGGATCATTTCACACAGATAACATATTTTCTCTAACAGCCTCTCAATATTCCAGTTGCCCATCACCATAACAACCCACACTGTATAATGAAAAGGTAGAAGCAATAGCTAATAAGGGAAGAATTCAAGCATTGACTTCTCTGAATATAAGTTTTGACATTTCAAGGTATGCTGCTAAAAGACCAGTCATCAGTGTCTTCAAACATTCTGTACTTCTTAGATTCTTATAATGTTGTAAATATATTTGTGCTTTCCTAAAGGCCAGTAGTCATATATCAAGAGTCTTAAATTATAAAGAGTATACATACTTACCAAGAAGAGAACTAGGTCTGCATCAGGGGAGGCAAAA
>NW_016107374.1:7880506-7900991 GCF_001604975.1 Cebus imitator | reverse complement strand
AAAAAAAAAAAAAAAAAAAAAAAAAGAAACAAGTAGAATCAGAGATGATATACTAAAAAATTAACTGAGAAAAGCTAATAGAGGACATTATGTAAACATGGATAATTCAGCTTCATGCAAATTCCTAGTGGGGAAGATAGAGAGGAAGCCAGAATATATTTTGCATTCCAATTCCATTTGAATATTAGGCTTTCCTGTTAATAAAGTTGTGACTCTTCTATCATCAGTACCCATCATGAATAGGGAGATGACAGACCTCTGAACACAGGTACATGTCCTCCTCCCTTCTGCTGGGTCCCCCAAGTGATAGATTATCAGGACATGCTCTCCTCACCCACTGCCTCAGCCCTTGGAATCCCTGGTCCTGAACTCTGTGAAAGGTGAAAGGTCATAGAATATTAATGACAGTTTTCCCCTGGTACAGCCTCCAGAAATATCCTGTCCTGTGGCTTCCCAAAAACTGGGAGGAAAGTAGCCTTTTAAAAGCCCAAATCAGTTCTACTTTTGATGCTGTAACTCCAGAGGAAAACTGTATCCTGGGGCTGCTGTTTAGAATTCCCAAACCTATTCCTTTCCAGCAAACGTATCTACTTAGTTTCAGGCAATTCTTTCCCTCCTTGCTCTCGGGGGCTTCTTGATGATGCTAGAAAGGAGAAAGAGAGACCAGGGACCAGCGAAGTACATCTGTCTGCGGTTGTGGGTCACTGCAGGGGCTGCCTTTTCAGCCTTTTAGGCAGTGGTAGCTCATTAATGTTTTATTAAATACCTTCCTTGGAATGGTTCTTAATGAAGGAAAATGGCTCCTCTCTCAAGGCTACTATGAACATCTTTTCTGACTTCATGTTTATGGGGGTTTCCCTTTTCCTTGCTCATGTCTCGAAGATACCAAATAGCAATGAACATAATAATAATTATAGCTGACATTTATTAAGCACTTACTGTGTCATGGACTCTGCAAGCAGTTTTACATCCATAGTAGCATTTAATCTCTAGAAAAGCATTTGAAGTATGTACCAGAAGCATCCCTTACCATATTACCATAAGGCAATAGAATATGGTCTGTAATAGCATGAACTTTTCCTGAGCTGAATTCTTTAAGTTCAGATCCAGGTTCTCTACTTACTGAGGAATCTTGGGCAAGTGACTTAATCTTTCTTGTATTAGTCACCAATTACTGTATAACATATAACCTCACAACTTCGTAGCTTAAAACAATGCACATTTATGATCTCACAGCTTCTGTGGGTGAGGAATATGAGCATTGCCTAGCTGGGTCTTCTCATCGGGCTTAAATCAAGGTGTGGACCAGGGATTCAGTCACCTCATGGGTTGACTTGGGGAAGATCTGCCTTCAAGCTCACCCAGGCTTGGCATCCTTCACTTCCCTGAGGTTGTTGAACTGTGGGCCTCCATTCTTACAAAGCTGTTAGTAGGAAGCCACCTTAGGTTCTTGCTACATGACATCTACAAATGGCAGCTTGCTTCATCATAGCCTGCAAGCTGAGAGGGCAATCAAAAGAGTCTGCTAGCAAGACAAAAGTCACAATCTTCTATAACCTAATCATGGAAGTGACATCTCATCGTCTTTACCATATTCCATTGGCTGGAAGTAAGTCACTAGCCTAATTCACACTCAAGGGAAAAAGGCAAAAAAAAAAAGGAGGGGGGCATGGATTCCAGGAGGTGGGAATCACTGGAGACCATCTTAGAAGCCTGTCTTCCATATTCTTATCTGTAAATTCAGTCTCCGTATTCTTATCTGTAAATTGGGGACACCAGTACCTACCCCAAAAGGTTGTTATAGATAGTAAATGGTTGTTACATGCAAAAGCACTTAGGTTGGGGTCTGACATATAGAAAGTGTTATTAAAGTATTTGTTATTATTATTAAAAATAACAATGAGAGTTTAATTCACTTGCCCAAGGTTGTTTGGCCAGAGCCAAGGTCATGCCAAGGTAGTACCGCTAGTCCAAGGTTGTGCCAGAGTGAGGACTGAACCCAGGTTATATTCCCTGATTCTCAACTATGTATTCAGGGATGGATGCAGCAGTGAACAAGAAAGACCCAGTTCCTGCTAACATGGAACTTCCGGTCTAGAAGAGACAGACATATTCAGAGAATTACCCAAAGAACTCCAAGTGTGGTAAGTGCTACAAATAAAAATGTACCACACAGTAAGAGAGCACATCAAAGTCTGCATGAGAGGGGTGTCTAATGTAGTATGGCTTATCAGGAAAGGTTTTCTTAAGAATGAGACACTCCAGCTGGGATTGAAAGAATAAGTAGGATTTGGTCTGGCAAGAGGGGAAGGAAGCATGCTTCAGGAAAAGTGAACAGCCTCTGGAAGACCCTGCAGCAGAAAAGACACAAACTAATGACATTCTTCTCAAATCTTCCTCCCTAGTCTCTTACGCACATTCCATCCTTCAAATGACAGCTCTCATACCACCTCCTACATGCAAGTATTCATGATTTTCCTTCTCTAATATTTGAAAATATTGCACCTGCTTTTCCAGTGCATTTGCATCCATCTTGGAAAGCACCTATCACACCATCTCTCTCGCTTTTTTTCCAGTAAGTTTGCTTCTGAGGTGCTTTTCTAGCTACTCAGCTGACTTGGAAACGCCCAGAAGATAAAGTTCATAGTTCTCTCACCTTTTCATCTCAGGTATGTTCACAGTTGAGTTTGGGGGCCAGGAGGGAGCCTGGGGAAGGAGAGTTTGCTCTATCCACTGCTGTACCTTTGGATTTTATAACATTTGCAGATATTACTTATTCAAGAAGGTAAGAGAGATTAAAATTTATAGTGAAAAAAGAGACAATGTTGCTGAGTTGAAAATGCATGCACTTTGTAATCAGACACACACACATCTGCGCCCTGAGATTCTGGCTGTGTGATTCTGGGCAGATGTTTTACCCTTTCAGAGCCTGTTTCTTCTTCTGTAAAATGGGGATTATTCCACCTTCCTTGAAGGATTAAATGAGATATGATAACCAATGCACCCAGTGAAATATTCAGCACGCAGCGGGGACTGTAATCTTACAATGCAGGCCAGTGGGGCTGCTATTATCTTTGGTAATCCTGCTAGGACTTTATACATTTTAGCTCAGACTTTTTCCTGCCCATTTTCCTCATCTATCTGCCAGTGACATGGGGATTTTCTTGTGCTGACTTGTTAAGCATTTGTCTTAGGTGAAAGAAGATTGCCAGACTCTTTAAAGATGTACAAGGTGGGACTCAAGCAGTTTCTCCCAAGGTGTTTTTGATGGAGTTGAACAAAATCAAAGCCATACAAGGGATAGGGGCTTAGGAAAGAAGCCAGCCTTCCACCCCTGTGTGGGTTCTCACATTGGGAAATAGGTCTGAGCAAACCAGAGCCTTGCAGTGAAGAGCACTGAGGAGCTGAACAAAACTTATCTCAAACAATGGATTTCCCTGTAGACCACAATTCCTGGAGACAGAGCTATCTTCATTTTTGTATCCCAAAACTCTACCCCAAAGCAGACCCCTTATAAACAATTATCCAATCACTGATTCATCCTGGCAGCTATTCATCCAGCCCTCCAATTTGTCATAAGCCCTGAAGTTCTTTAACCAGCTCACTGACACTGAATTTACCAGTTAGCGACTCAACTTTGCACCTCCCAACACAGGTGAATTTTCTCACAGATCTGTGCTTCAGAGTGGGGTTTCTAAATGAAGAGGCAGCAGTGCGTAGATGTTAAAAGATTCACACATTAAGATCAGACATCTTTATGCCAATCACATCATCCCTGACACCTCCTAAATATGTGACCTTGGCTAAGTCATTTCATCTCTTTGGCATTTTTATTTTTTTGAGATAACGTCTCTCTCTGTCACTCAGGCTGGAGTGCAGTGGTGCAATCATTGCTCACTGCAGCCTCGACCTCCTCAGCTCAAGCAATATTCCCACCACAGCCTCCTGAGTAGCTGGGACCACAGATGCATGCCCCCATGCTTAGCTAATTTTTTTAAAAAAACTTTTTTTTTTGTAGATACAGGGTCTTGCTATGTTGCCCAGGCTGGTCTCAAACTGCTGGGCTCAAGATATCCTCCTGCCTCAAGCTCCCAAAGTGCTAGGATGATAGGGCATGAGCCACTGCACCTGGCCACATACCTTTCTAGCTCTTCATTCCCCCAAGTGCACAATGAAACAACAACACTGAACAAGAGCTTGGTACTTACTGTCACGTACCATGTACCAAGTGCTGAATGAGTACTTTACATGTATTATTGAAGGTACCTATTTCATACCATTATTATGCAAACCAGGTAAGGGTCAACACAGCGACTGGCACATAGAATGTGCTCAATAAATACTATAATTGCTGTTATTATTCGCCACTTGGAGCATGAAGTCTTGCTTAGTTTCTACTTCTTGATTTGGTACAAGCCTGCCACCCAAGATAACTTCATGGATACTGCCATCTCCCCAAAAAGATGAGTGACCTTTCCAGCCCTAAAATAAAAGCCCAGGTAAAAATCACAGGCATCAGTGTTCTGCATTTGTGGATATATGGATATCCACATTTTTGGCAGTAGGTATTATTACAATAATACTAAATAAATTTGCAGAGATTTATTTTGGTCTAATGCCAACTGTAATTCCTTTCAGCAGTGTCTGCTGCCCTTAGGGATATGCACCTTAAAACACTCACAAGCAGAAGTTGATCTCTTTCCCAAGTGGAACTTTTGCCATTGCAACTGTTTTACAAACTGTTAACCAAAGAATGGCTAAATAGCATTTTTCTTTGCTTATAAAAACGTCAGAGAGATAACTGGAGGCAGAAGCCCCACTCTTCACTTCGGAGCCCAGAACATCATGTACCATCCCACCTTAACGACAGGGCCCCCCACTCCCTAAATTGCTCCTAACCCCTCTCATCTACTATTGTGCATTACCACCTCTGCTACATTGCAGTATTAATTTGATTTATGACCCAACCGTCCCACCTGAGGCCCGGGAAGATGGCTCCCCTCCGATCGCTTCCATCAGCAGCCTAAGTGGAAGGTAAAAAAAATCCATACGTGGCTCAGACTTTCAATTTCAATTGGAAATTGAAACTGTGCAATATGATTAAAGTTTAATCTGCATCATCAATAAACATGTGTGCGAAAGCAATGAGAGCTGCTTCCTCTCCTGGTTACAGGCATGGATTTGATGAGCAGTGTCTACTGTCTCTTGTCTAAGCAAAGTGTTTTACTGGAGTTGGGGTTATACACACTGACATACGTGAGCGGGCATGTGGGAAGTAGATGTATTTGTACAAAAAGATAAAAATCATCATAGAGACATGATTGGGAGAGAAAGGTTGCTCATGCTCAGATGAAACCAGATTGAATCAATAGCTCTGCAAGGACTTGCTGAGGGTTCAATGGTTTTTCAAGAAGGACTAATATCTGTGTATTTATTCATTCACTTAAAAAGTATTTATTGAGTGTCTACTGGGTTAGACCCTGCACTCGATCCTGGGGTCTTAATAGTGAGAGGGGTAAAAACAGACACCCATGGAGCTGCTCTTACGGAACTTCCAGTAACGGTTGAGAGGGATGTTATCAGATAATTAGGCAATTAAATATAAATTTGCCCGCTATTAAGTGCCCACGTGGAGAGGTATACAATTCTGCTAGCATTGTAAAGAGGGAAATGTGACCTATTCTATGAAGTTAGGAAGAGCTTCCTGGAGTTGGTGATGCTGGAGCTAGGGTCTAAAGGAGGAAGAGACACAGAAGAATCCAGCCACAGGAAGCCATATGTGCCAAGGGCAGGAGGCAAGAGAAAGATCCAGGGAAAAGAAAGCAGAGTGGCTGGAACCAGAGCAAGTAAGAGGCTCAAGGTGAGGCTAGAGAGGTGGACAAAGAAACCACACAGGGCTTTGCAGGATGTGGCAAAGGGCCGAGCTTCTTTTTCTAAGTGTAATGGGAAGCTATCAGAGGGTTTTACACAAGGCAGCTATGTCATCTTTTTAAAAGGCTGCTGCATGGAGAAGGAAATGCAGGAGACAAGAATGGATGGGCACAGACAAATAAAAAGGGCTATTTCTGTGCTCTAGGGGAAATTCAAGGATAACTTGGACTGCTTCCTGACAGTGGAGGTGAGAAGCAGAAACACTTTCTCCATGGTAAAAGTCGATGCCTGCCTTTTAAATACATAATAAATGGCCTCATCTTATCTCCATTCTCATGAGCTCTGCTCAATATGTGTCTACCACCCCCATGAACTCTCTCAGCCTCAAACTCTCCAAGAAAACATAAGCCATTCAGTATGCACTCTGGCCCCTTTGCCTTTCATCTCCAAAATTATCTGCATCTCTCTTTTTTTTTTATAGTCTTTCTCAGTCTTCCAGGCTAGAGTATAGTAGAGTTATCATAACTCACTGCAGCCTTAAACTCCTGAGCTCAACAGATCTTTAACCAAAGATCTTTAACCAAAACCCATACGTGGCTCAGACTCTCAAGTAACTGGGATTACTCTGCCTCGGTCTCTTGGGTAACTGGGATTACAGGTGTGCACCACCATGCCCAGATTTTTATTGTTTTTAGAAATGGGGTCTATGTTACCCAGGCTGGCCTTGAACTCCTGGGCTCAAGTAGTCCTCCCGTTTTGGCCTCCCAGAATGCCTGCATTACAGGCAAGAGCCACCACCCATGCTTAGCAGCATCTTTACCCATCCTTCCCTGTTTCTCTTCTTCCTGAGAGTAAAAGTTAAGCTGTCTTTGCTCTAGCCTCCAGATCTTTGCACACATTACTCCTTCTGCCAGGAGTCCTCTTCTCTCATTCCTCTCACTCACTCACTTGTACTTACATTCCCAGTCTCAGAGATATTTTTCTGGGAATTCTTGACCCTCTGGCACAGCTGGCATAGACACCATGCTTAATTGTCTGTTTAGTTAGCTTTTAGCAATCAGTAGACTGTGCAAACCTTGAGAATAAGGCCAGGCCTTGTTTCCAATTGTATGCTTTAGTGTCCTATACAGTGTTCTGTGCAGCGAATACAAGAAGAGCTCAATAGATACACTTCAGATGATTGCAGAGCTCTTCCCTATTTCCAATACCAGCTCCTCTCCTTGTGCTATTGATACCAATTCTTCCTGCTTCACCATGACCTTGTTCTATCAATTATTCCTTCTCACTCCTACATATTCAAGCTCATCAACTTGACTGTATCCTCACTCACAACAAGAAATTCACATTTCCCCACCCTAAAGAGCACTGTCATTCAATCCTGGCTTCCCCCTGAGAGTAGAAGCTTCTCCCAACCTTCTACTGTTCAGTCAAACATCTAGAAAATATAGTCTAGATTCACTATTTCTATTTCCTCATCCCTTACTTCGCTTACCATCTGACTTCCATCCACATAGTTTCATCAAAATAGCTCCAGTGAGCCCTGGGGACCTCCCAATACCAAATTCAATGGTTACTTTTCAGCTCTCATTCTACTTGGCTTCTTGGTAACATTCGATGTTGTTAACCACCTGCCTTCTGCTTGAGACTCCTATCTCTTGATTTATGCAGGAATAATTCCTGGCTCTTCACTTACAACTTTGACTGCGATTTCTCATTTATTACTGTTAATTGAACTTCCTGGGTATTTTATGCCATTTTACAAGTGAATAAAGTAAGGCTATAATAAGTGAAATGATTGCGAACATGTTCTTTTTCAAAAGTCTTCATCTGTTGGTGATATTTGCTAAAGTATTTTTGAGTAAAATAATACAATACCTTGGAATTGCCTTGAAATACTCCAGATGTGCCGGGTGCAGTGGCTCACATCTGCAATTTCAGCACTTTGGGAGGCTGAGGTAGGAGGATCACTTCAGGCGAGGAAATTTGAGACCAGCCTGGGCAACATAATGAGACCTCCGTCTCTACATAAAATTAAATAATTAGCCAGGTGTGGTGGTGCATGCCTGTAGTCCCAGCTACTCAAGGGGCTGAGGAGGAGGGATCACTTGAGCCCAGGAGTTCAAGGCTGCAGTGCTCGCACCACTGCACTCCAACTTGGGTGACTGAGTAAAAGCCTATTTTTTAAAATACATAAACTACTCCAGATACAGTCAAGTATTACTCATATAATTTTTAAAAGTAAGCGTAGTTGAAAAATAAAATAAAAATTATATGACTTACTACCACGATTTCATTTTTAGAAACCCAAGTCTCCTTAAAAGTCCTAAAACCAATGGTCTTTATACCACAAACATGGACGTACTGCAGGCGATCCAGGCAAGGGCTTAGTCAGAGTGAGGGCTGATAGGGTTTTTGCCTTATTTACCGAAAGCAAGGAACCATGGAGTCTGTGTTACAGTCTAGGAAGCCTGGACATGTTTTCAGGAGACCTGGGTTTTGGGTTGGCCCTGCCAGGATCCATACATGGAGCCTTGAATGGCATATTTGTCCATGATGAAGTGAACCTTTCCATGTCTGTAAATGTACTTAGAACAATAGATTTCTCTAAGAGAAGTTATAACTATCAAGGAATTTTAAAATGTGATTTGTAAAGAGAGTCAGCAAGGTGCCATGGTGAAGAACTCATGTTGAAGAACTCATGGTGAAGGCTCTCATGTCAGATAGCCCTGGATTTAAGCCCCTGCTCCATGACTTACTGGGTAGGTGAACTTGGACAAGTCACTGGGGTCCTCAGAGCATCAGTTCCCACGATGCCATCTGGAGAGAGCAATTTCCTAACCTGCAGAGGATTAAAATGTAACAACTAGAACAGAGTAGTTGTCCCTGAATTCTTATTGGGAGGTGGTGGACAAATGGGAGGCAGGAGCACCATGGGTGCTTCTTGGCGTCTCTTTCTACTTCCTGCACATCTCATTCACTCAGGATGATTTGCAGTTGGTGGCAAATCCAGCCCTGGGACCAGAGATCTGAGGCTAGTGATAATACTGTCAGCCAAGATTTGCTACATCTTTTTTTTCCATCCCCTAGTCTCCCATTAAAAATGATTTGTCGTTAGAACACAACATGGGAAAACAAACGTGATTAAAATTTTCTCATATTAAATACCTGTGTGGCAAAGGCAGGCCCGAGCTGAGAGCTCTGGAAAGGCTCTGATTCATCCATCTGGAAGGGGTCTGAGCAGCTGGCAGAGTCAGGAAGTAAGAGTCTGGGTTTGCTCCTCTGCTGCCTCATTCCCGGCATCTTTCTTCCATCTTGCTGATGTCCTCCTCGACTCCATTAAACACAGATTATAGGTATCTGGGGCATGGGGTGGGCATCACCATAGCATTGGGAAGGTAGGAGGAAGATGGGGAGGGAGGGTATGCTCTGCCCTCCCACTCTGCCTCCCAGAGGGAAAAAAATCTCATAACTTTCAGAAGTGTGATAGATCTGTCAAAAATCCATGAAGTCAGTTGCATAGGTTATGAAACTCACTTCACAGCTTTGGTATCTCTAGGAAACCTTTGCTTTCTTAAGGTCTGAGGTGGATTAATTGTAAAAATATCTATAGCTTTTCATCCTTCTCTGCACATCTCTTGCACGGTGACCTGACAGCTCTTCTCCTCAAGAGGCAAAAACTTTTCCAATTCTTGATATGGGCTAGGCTAGTGACTTGTTTTGGTTATAAAGAATATATCAGAAGTGAATGCTTGTAAGTTTCAAGGATAGGGCTCAAAAGGCTGAAAACTTGCACATTTCAACTCTCTTGTAAAAAGCCTGGCATACTGGTTGGGCGTGGTAGTTCATGCTTGTAATCCCAGAACTTTGGGAGGCCGAAGCAGGTAGATCATGAGGTCTGGAGTTCAAGACCAGCCTGGCCCACATGATGAAACTCCGTCTCTACTAAAAATACAAAAATTAGCTAGGCATAGTGGCAAGTACCTGTAATTCAGGAGGCTAAGGCAGGAGAATTGCTTGAGCTGGAACCCGGGAGGTGGAGGCTGCAGTGAGGTGAGATCATGCCACTGCACTCCAGCCTGGGCTAGAGTCAGACTCCATCTCAAAAAAAGTTTGGCTTACTCTACTGGATGATGGGAGACACCTAGCCCAATTACCACCCCTCACCAACAGCCAGCTGGCTTCTAGGCATGTGAGCAAGGCCATCCTAGACTAGCAAACCTCCACCAACTGCAACCTGACCACAGATTCATGAGAAAACCCAGCCAAGATCAGTTCATCTTGTCTTAGGCCATTAGAACTGCCCAGTTGACCTGCAGACTGAGAAGCAATAATAAATGCTATTGCTTGCCAGTTACTTAGCTTACAGGTGGTTTATTATGTTGTGAAACTAATGGACACAAAATGGTATGACTTAACATGGCCACATCTTGCTGATGTGTGCCCTACCCCCTGCAAATAAATTTAACCAATTGTGTCCCCAAATTGAAAGGGTGAGGTTTTGTTTTTTTTTTCAGCTTTGTAGAACCTGGGAAAGTCCTTGGTTAATGTGAAAAGCCCTAAGAATTCAGACTATAAACATTTCTTCTTGTGGGTCTAAAGTGTTCAGTCACCCAAGGGCTGAGATAGTCCCTGGCCCTATCAAAGCCACTTGAACATGATGCACAGGGCCTCTATTATCCCACTCCAACTTATGACATTGCTTACTTCTCCTCAGGGTGCCTAAGAAATGTCGGTTAATAGGAGAAAGAACCAAAGGTATAAGTAAATTTGCTTATTCATACTCACAGAGCTTCCTCTCCTTCATTCAATCACCAAAGAAGGGAAGAGTTGATCTGGACTGATCAGACGAAGGATGTGTTATTGGGGCAAAGGCTTCACTGGACTGAGGTTGGCAATCAATCTCTCACTCCTCCCCTCCGCTTCCTTTTAATCTTCTCCTCCTCCTCCTTCTCTTCTCCTTTTTCTTGCTCTTCTCTCTTTTCTCTTCATGAGACTGGAAAAAAAGATACTACCGCCTCCCTCTTGGGCAGAACGGGCACTTCCCCAGCCCTTTTGGAATCTCAAGGGGAACTAGAGTGAGGCCCACAGGAAAGGCTCTCTCTGCTTGTTTAGACAAAGAAAGAAATCCATATGGTCTCTAAAACTTGGAAGGAGAAAGAGTGGCTTGGGAGCAACTTCACTTGATGGCATGCATGCTCTTGACAGTACCCTTCACATACCCACTCCAAATCAAAGACCTGTCCAGGAGGGCCAGGTGCAGTGGCTGACACCTGTCATCCCACCACTTTGGAAAGCCAAGGTGGGCAGATCACTTGAGGTCAGGAATTCAAGACCAGCCTAACCAACATGACAAAATCCTGCCTCCACTGAAAATATAAAAATTAGCCATGCATAGTGGCAGATGCCTATAATCCCAGCTATTGGGGAGGCTGAGGCAGGAGAATCATTTGAACCCAGGAGGCAGAGGTTGCAGTGAGCACAGATTGTGTCACTGCACTCCAGCCTGGGTGACAGAGTGAGACTCCGTGTAAAAAATACAAAACAAAACAGAACCTGTCCATGAAATACCTCCCTAAGAGGATAAACATGACTCGGAGTGAAAGATGAAAGAGGGACTGCCTAGGAAAGCCTTGGACTAAAAAGAGGACAGCAGGCAGGGTGGGTTACTTTAAATGGTGATGCTGAGGTTGAGAGAAATAGAAATGGCATCAGTGATGGAGACTTGGAGTTGAAGATAAAATTGCATCTGTTAGTATTCCTGTGGAAATATGAGGCTGTAACTAGAGTGTGCGAGACGGTCTCTCTTAGACATGAAAGTATTAATATAAACTGATGATGGAATGAGTAAATGTGAACACACAAGAAGAAATACTTTGAGTTTTTCCCTATACAGAAATCCTTCCCCAAAGCAGAACTCTTCCTCCTCAAATCCGTCTCTACTCTGCAACTCTTAACATTATCAGAGTTCTTACTTCAAAGCAATTGCACCGCTTTCTGGCCCTTGCTTACCTACACCAACCTTCTTTCATTGCACTTCCTGTTCTGTTTTTTACCTTCCAGCATTTGTTATACCTTGGGAAACAATGGATTCACTACTTTCTCCAGATTTTTGCAGACATATCGTCTCTACCTGGGGCATTCTATTTCCCTAGCTAATTCTTCATGTTGCCGCTTAGATGTCCCCTCTCCAAGAATTAGGGTCAGGGGACTCTCGGGACTGTCCTGTTTTTGCAGTTGGGTTATTCCTGAGACTTTTCTACATGTTATTGCTTCTTTCCCTATAGCCACAGAGGTGGGTACATTGTTTCCTTCCCTGTAGGTTTCCTTCCCTTGTAGGTATAAAGTAGATACAGATGCAGATACAGATTGGCAATTGGGGATCACAGCACCAAAAGATATGGGCTACTTCATGTACATGAGATAATTTCTGAGTAACAACAAGGGGTCATGACCATAATTTCTGAGTTACAACAAGAAAGGAAACAAAATCATGAAGCATTCGTTAAATTCATCTTGCTTTACACCATAAAAATTTTTGTTTGCTTGCCGGTTACTTCTATCACAGTCTAAAAGAAGCCTGCCCAAACAGAAAGAAAAGTTTGCAACTGGATTTATCACTGCCAATTATCCTGGATACAAAGTAGAGGGCGGGTCATCTATCCTGTGGAAGGAACAGTAAAGTAGAGACCAGGTTGTGGTCAAAGAGTTTCACCTGGACAAATCTTGCTCCATCCCATTTTTCCAAGATCTAGGCAAGACAAGGGAAATGGGGATGCTTTCATCTTAGTTAGACCTTTGAAATTTTGTAAGAAGAGAGCCTCATGAGCAAAGAATTGAAAAACTAATGGGGTAATAACTTATTATGCCTAATGGTACCTTGAGAAGAAAATAAAAGGTGTGTTGATGGGGGTGGGGGAGCGGAGGCTGAACTGATAGGTTACTGTCCCTTGGTGTTCTGAACCTTTTCCTGACTGCTTTACAGAAAGAAGCAATTAATGAATGCACAGCTGGCAAGAATAACTTGCCCTTAGAGTAAGATTATCCTTAAAATAGTCGGTTTTGCTAATCCTACATAAATAGCTTTAGGGCTCCTTCTCTAGCCCCACAGACCTGGTGTTCCTCCTCCCAGAGTTCCCTTTATCCCCTCACCCACCACCAGACTAAAAGCATCTTCATGGCATGAGCTATGTTTTATTTACATTGGTGTGGCTGATTCTGAGAACTCATAAGAATGTGACCTGTGATTCAGACCCATACTCAAGAGAGGTTCTGACCACCAGTTTTGTTCAGAACAGTTTCCCAAGATTAACCAATTATCAGCTTTGTTCTTGCAAGTCAGTTGGCTGAAGTAAATGATCCTGTGTTCTATCCAATTGTTATTTTCTGGTGAGAAGCCAATCCCTTTGGAAGTCCACCTGTCTCAGGTATCCAAAAAAGGACCTGGGAGCAAATCCCACGCTTGACACTTGGGAAAGTCGCTTATCCTCTGTGCCTCAGTTGCTCATCTGTAACATGGGGATAATAATAGTGTATCTCCTATAAACTGCTTTCAAGGAATTAAAAGTAGTACATGTAATCTTTTGGCCATGGCAAACCTACATGAGTATTTGCTATCATGACAATGATAATGATGACACTGATTAGGACTTCATTAATAATGCTATACCTGTTCATTCTTAGGCTGTGCAGATGAGCTGGGTAACATTACAGCAGAATAAGGAAAGCATATGAGCCCAATACATATCTGGTACCCAGTGCAGACTTAAGCATAATGAGCATCCTTTGGGCAGGTTGACAGGATGTTTCTGTTTCCTTGTTTGCGTTTCCTTCTCCCTTGTCTTTGAGTGTTTCTATCAGCTGGTGATTTGGAATGCACAAACATTTCCTATTGACAGAAAATTCAGAGAAAGTGCAATCTTACAGCTTAGATATTAGTTCAGTTGCTCTGAGTCTTGGTAGTGTGATTGATGGGAGTTTTATTACAAATGTAAAAATCTGCATTCCCTTCCTCCCATGTTGGCACATCAATGTTTTAGTCTCACACAACACATCTCAGTACCTTGAAGACAATAGACTCTAATGTCCTGGATAGCTCTGCATCAAAGCCAGTCAATGCGCCATCGGCTTAGATGACAGAATGACTGGGTCAATGACACTCACACACCCACCACCTGGTAAAGACAACAACCCTCCCAAAGCTAGAGATGGAGAGTATTTGCTAATATACCATTAATTCCGCCAACATTTATTAGATTCAGGTAGCAGCGAGACTTAAGCCAGCACAGTGCCAGGCACATGGATGAGTATATATTCAATTCTTCTTAAGTGAGTGAATGGGTGACTAAATGAATGAAAGTCTATATATTGTGAAGTTGCTGAGGAATCCATAATGCTTCCTCATTTGGAAATGGAATTTTTAAAAAGCAATCAAATCTGAAAGAAATTAGCTAGAAGTGATGAATATGTGGCAAAAGCCCAAAGATGTTAGTCCAGCTGCTGCAATATGACTAATGCACAAACCCAGGGGAGTGGATACTGGCTCGGCTGCCAAAAAAAAAAAAAAAAAAATTGAAAATCTAAAAACAGACTTAATTTCAAGGAGAGAGTATTTGACCATGAACCATAGGCACAAGCTGGATATTACAGATGGGTAGCCTTTGCTTCAGCCTTTGTCCTTCCAAAACTTGATGTTATTCTACTCAGTGGCAACTGGATTATAAAAGGATTTAGGAGCTGAGGAACTTATGAAGAGCTTCCAATCTAGGGAAGGAGAGAGAAATGGATTCTAGGCTCATGCTTAGATCCTGGTGGTGCCTCACTACTCTATCCCCAGTAGCTAGCTGAGTGCCTGGCACACAGTACATGCTCAAAAACTAGTTGAGTGCATGAAGGATGATATCTATAAAATGTGCTATCTATCTCCATTACAATATTGTATGTTATTTGCTTTACTGTGAAAGTAAAACATAGTGAATACTGTATATCTAGTATATCAGCATTACTTTCAAGATTCCAATAGATAACATTTAGTACATAACCTATAATAAGAGGTACCATCATTCAGAAGAGAAACACTTGTGGGGGAAGTCAGAAGAAAGAGAAATGCCTTCAAACCTAGGGAAATTGGGAAGGGAGGTGGGAAATTACGAAAGAGGGGGCATCAAAGGTGGGACTGGAAGCAGAGGCAGAGCTGAACATTGTACAATCCAAGCTGAGGGAAGAGTAGGAGAAAATGTGCAGCAAAACAAAATGATAGAACAGTGTTTTTCCAAGTGTATCCTAAAAACATCTTTGCACAAAATCACCTGGAGATAACCAACCCTTAGCCTACTAGATCAGAGTCTGTTGACAGGGCTCATGAATCTGAAACTCTAAAAGACCCTGTAAGTTATTCTTACATGCTATATTTTTGGGGAACCATTTATAAGAAGCATGCTGCCGGGCACGGTGGCTTATGACTATAATCCCAGCACTCTGGGAAGCTGCAGTGAGTGGATCCCCTGAGGTCAGGAGTTCGAGACCAGCCTGACCAACATGGAGAAACCCCATCTCTAGTAAAAGTGCAAAATTAGCCATTTGCGGTGGTACATGCCTGTAATCCCAGCTACTCGGGAGGCTGAGGCAGGAGAATCACTTGAACCGTGGAGGCGGAGGTTGCGGTGAGCCAAGATCGTGCCATTGCATTCCAGTCTGGGCAACAAGAGTGAAACTTGGTCTCAAAAAAAGAAAGAAAAGAAAAGAAAGAAAAGAAGCGCTCACCTCACTATTTAATTTCATCCTCTTAACTATTCAGGGAGGTAGACACGATTGTTCCCATTTGATGGCGGGTTTATTGAAGCTCATGGAAGTGAAGTGATTTATTCAAGGTCACCCAGCCTGTAGGTCAAAGAGCTGTGATTTAAACACAAAACACCAGTCATCAAACCTTTACTCTTTTCCCACTACCCTCTCTGCATACAAGGCTGCAGGACAGGCTATAGGAAGGGAAGCTGCAGATGATGACTTTGAAAGAGTACATTCTGATGATAATAGTAGTGGAGATCGATAAAGACAATGATAGTGTTTTATATCTTTAAAAAGAAAGAAAGAACACACTACTCCAGCTGTGGCAGACTTTATCAGGAGGCCCTGATTAATGAGCAAAGCTCTAACTTGGGTTACCTAACAGATGCCTGTTATATCACCAGATTTTCATCTCAGCGATACACTGCTATAGTTTGCTTGGGCAGCAGTGTCAGTTCTGCCCCAAGTTTGATCAGGCTCATCTTTGTTTTTCAATAAAAAGGTCAGTAACCACATGCATCCAGTGGAGCAACTAGTGATCAGAAAATGAGGCCGAAGCAGCCGTTAAATAGTCATGGGGAGGCAGCTCAGGAGGGGCTGTGAATTCTGGGGTTGGACATTTCATTTGTGGAATGGTAGTCCTGGATCTTCCTCAGGGTGCCTGGTTGATAAGAAATGTTGGCTAATAGAGGAAAAAAAAACCAAAAGTAGAAGTAAATTTGTTTAGTCATACAGAGCTTCTTTCCTCATTCAATCACCAAAAAGGGATTGTTGATCTGATTGGTCAGGCCAGAGAAATACTATCTGGGCAAGGTTTTCACTGGACTATGGTTGGGAATCAATTTCTCTCACTCTCCTCGTGTTCCTCCTCTCCTGCACTAAGGCCAAAGGTACAAGGTCATGGGTTCAGCTGACCAAGGGACTGCCAGCATCCCTCACTGTTCCAAAGCCCCACCTACCTCCCAAAGATACCTGGCCACCTAAAAAGCTCATTAAAAGGAGACTACATCATAAGCTTTGGCAAAACAGAGGTCTGCCTCATTCCCTCACATCCTTCAGTTCCCAATTCAAATGCCAACTTCTGAAAGGTGTCTTTGACCACCTACCAGGAATATCATGACTCATCCCATCTCCTTAGAATTTCCACATGATCCCTCCCTCTTACCCTCCTTTCTTCATTACTCTTAGTGACGCCCAGTATTACATCATCTACTTATTTGTTCTTTTGTTTACTGCCTGTCTCTTTCCACTAGACTGTAAGCTTCTTGTAGTTAGAAATCTTTCCCCTCCATTTCCCCAACATCCAGGACTGTGCCTGTTTTGTCATAGGCATTGCATAAATATTTGTTGAATGAAAGGACAATGTATGAGCACAAATGCATACTCTATCCCAGAGAAGTCATTTAATTCTAACTGCCTTTGCTTGTGAAGCCACCTAAAAATAAAACTTTTTAAAATCTATCACCAGCATTTTTCTCATCATGCAAACATTTTGATGTGGTTTATTGGTCTCTCTGTTTCTGTTTGAGGTTCCCCTTCAGCACACCTCACACCCCTCTCTGCCTTGCATCTGTGCATCATACATTCCTTCAGACGGATGATAGTACCTGCTTTTCCCCACTCTCATGTCCTGCCATGTCACCCTCTCAGCCTGAAACACTCTCTTGCCTCATTCTTCATTTGGTTAATTCCTAAGCATCCTTCCACATCCACTTAAACATCATTTCCTGGGGCTATCTTTACTAAATTCTCAGGCTCAGCTAGCTCCCTTCCACAGCAGCCTGCATTTCAACCTTCTGTTACATCTAAACCTTTGAACATGTGTTCAGTGTTTGTTTTCCCCTTGAATTCCAAGTCTGTGAACTCCACGAAGGTGGGAATGGGTCTTTCTTCCTGACTGCTGACTTCTCAACATTTAGCACAGTATGTGGGAAAGAATCAGTGCCTTATATATATATTGCCTTTGTGAATGAATGCGTGCATGATTAGCAGAGCCCAGGAGTTATCTCCCACTGGAATTACCTCCAAATACAGGATAAACTCAGATAAATCCTCATTCTCGAAATGCTGTGTGGGAATGAATGATTTTGGGTCTCAGTGTTGCCAACAGATTCTCACTCACTTCTGGTTATTCTCCAAGTCCAGCCTCTTATGAGCAGATTAAGTCTTTTTCTTGTCATCAAAGACCCCTGGCCCTGACTCCAGGAGCTGAGGCCGTTACAAAGCCCATGCCCGAAATGGCAAAACGTTAGAGACCTGGCTCTTTTGCAAATGTATTATTCAAGCCCCTAGCTAAGAAACAACACTTCTGTTTCTGGAGGTGAAAAATTTGCAACTAACTCAGCACCCAGAATGCTAGCAAAATTTGAAGCAATCTAGAGAATTGTGCTGAAATTGCAAAGCCTGGAGGCCAAGGGGAAGAGGCCGTGCTAGCTTCATATTAATAGAGAACCCCAGAGCTGGTCTGAAGGCCACTGGGGAAAAAGATAGAGGGGCTGAGTAGGGAAGAAAAACACATGGAGACTTTTATTGCTTTTGTTGAGTTCTAATTACAAAAATCATAAACACACACAGAACTCTCCCGTAATTAACTGCCCAGAGAAAACAACTTTTAACATTTAGCTGCATGCCCTTTTGGTGCTTAAAAAGAGGGGCTTGAAAGCTATGCTTATTATTTAATAGCCAGCCTTCACTGAAAAATGCAGCACAGTCATATTCCAATGAGAGGCAGAATTGGCACTGGTTGAGAACATGGACTTTGTAATCAGACAGACCTGCATCTCACTCTTACTGATCTCTATACTAAGTCAGCAAATTTTGACAGGATGTTTAGCCCTAAATTCCTCATCTATAAACTGAGGACAAAAGTGGAATTGCTCTCTGTGTCAAGAGGATTAAATGAAGTAAAATATGATCATTATTAATGCTGAGCTTGGTGCACAATAGATGTTCACGTAGCTATCGCTATTGTTGGCATAATAATATATAATATTGGTACAACATTAGCAATCATTGTTTTCTTTCCAGCTTTTATTTTAGGTTCAGGAGGTCCATAAGCAGATTTGTGTGTTATATGGGTAAATTGCGTGTCACAGCAGTTTGGTGTACGGATGATTTTGTCACCCAGGTAATAAGCGTAGTACCTGATAGATAGTTTTTTAATTTTCATCCTTCTCCCACCCTACATCCTCATGTAGGCACTGGTGTCTATTGTCACCATTTTCAGGACCATATATATTCAATGTTTGGCTCCCACTTATATGAGAACATGTGGTATTTGGTTTTGTGTACCTGCATTGATTCACCTAGGATAATGGCCTCCAGCTCCATCCCGTGTTGTTGCAAAGGACATGGTCTCATTCTTTTTTATAGCTGCATAGCATTCAATTATGTATATGTACCACATTTCCTTTATCCAGTCCTCTGTTGATGGGCATTTATGTTGATTTTATGTCTTTGCTATTGTGGATAGTGCTGTGATGAACATACGCATACATGTGTCTTTATGGTAGAACAATTTATATTCTTTTGGGTATATACACACCAATGGGATTTCTGGGCCAAATAGTAGTCTTGTTTTAAGTTCTTTGAGAAATCTCCAAATTGCTTTCCATAGTAGCTGAACTAATTTACATTCCCACCAGCAGTGTAGAAGTATTCCCTTTTCTTAGCAACCTCACCAGCATCTGTTATTATTATTTTTTTTAGTTTTGAGTAATGGCCATTCTGACTGGTGTGAGATGGTATCTCATTGTGGTTTTGATTTGCGTTTCTCAAATAATTAGTGATATTGAGAACTTTTTTTCATATAAAAAATTGTTGGTTGTGTGTACATCTCCTTTTGAAAAGTGTCTGTTTATGTCCTTAGTCTACTTTTTAGTGGGAGTTGTTTGCTTTTTGCTTGTTAATATGTTTAGATTCCTTATATGTATGGGTATTAGACCTTTGTCAGATGCATAGCTTGCAAATATTTTCTCCCATTTTGTAGGTTTTCTGTTTACTCTGTTGATAGTTTCTTTTGCTGTGCAGAAGCTCTTCAGTTTAATTAGATCCCATTTGTCAATTTTTGTTTTTGTTGCAATTGCTTTCGGCATCTTCATCTTGAAATCTTTGCCAGGGCCTATGTCCAGAATGTTATTTTCTAGGTTTTGTTCTAGGGTCTTTATAATTATAGGTTTTATATTTTAAGTATTTAATCCACCTTGAGTTGATTTTTGTATATGGTGAAATGAAGGGGTCCAATTTTAATCTCCTGCATATGACTAGCCTGTTATCCCAGCACCATTTATTGAGTAGGGAGTCCTTACCCCACTGCTTATTTTTGTTAACTTTGTTGAAGATAAACATGGTTGTAGGTGTATGACTTTATTTCTGGGTTCTCTATTTTGCTCCATTGGTGTATGTATCTGTTTTTGTACCAGTATCATGCTGTTTTGGTTATTGTAGCCTTGTGGTATAATTTGAACTTGGATAATGTGACGCCTCCAGCTTTGTTCATTTTACTTAAGATCGCATTGACTATTTGGGTCCTTTTTCAGTTCAATATGAATTTTATAATAGTTTTTTCTGATTCTGTGAAAAATGTCATTCATTGTTTGATATGAGTAGCATTGGATCTGTAAATTGCTTTGGCCACTATGGTCATTTTAACAATATTGGTTCTTCCTATCCATGCACATGGAATGTTTTTCCATTTGTGTCATCTCTGATTTCTTCAGCAGTGTTTTTTAATTCTTGTTGCAGAGATCTTTAACCTTCCTGGTTAGCTGTATTCCTATGTTTTCTCTCTCTCTCTCTCTCTCTCTCTCTCTCTCTCTCTCTCTCTCTCTCT
>NW_016107374.1:7820275-7880487 GCF_001604975.1 Cebus imitator | reverse complement strand
TGTGTGTGTGTGTGTGTGTGTGTGTGTCTATTGTGAATGGGATTGCATTTTTGATTTGGTTGTCAGCTTGGAAATTGTTAGTGTATAGGAGGAATGCTATTAATTTTTGTACATTGATTTTGTATGCCGAAACTTTGCTGAACTTATCAGATCTACAAGTTTGGGCAGCAACTATGGGATTTTCTAGCTATCAAATCACATCATCTATGAAGAGAGATGGTTGCCTCCTTCTCTTCCTATTTGAATGCCTTTTCTTTCTCTTGCCTGATTATTCTGGCTAAGACTTTCAGTTCCTTGTTGAATAGGAGTGGTGAGAAAGAGCATCCCTGTCTTATTATAGTTCTCAAGGGGAATGCTTCCAGCTTTTGCCATTCATTATGATGTTGGTGATGGACTTGTCATAGATGGCTCTTATTTTGAGGTATGTTCCTTCAATGCCTAGTTTGTTGAGGGTTTTTAATATGAAAGGATGTTGAATTTTATCAAAAGCCTTTTCTGCATCTATTGAAATGATAGTGTGGTTTTCCTTTTTAGTTCTGTTTATGTGATGATTCACATTTATTGATTTGCCTATGTTGAACCAACCTTGCATTCCAGGAATAAAGCCTACTTGATTGTGATGAATTAGCTTTTTGATGTGCCACTATTTCAGTTTGCTAGTATTTTGTTGAGGATTTTCGCATCTATGTTCATCAGGGCTGTTGGCCTGAAGTTTTCTTTTTTTATTGTGTCTCTGCCAGATTTTTGTTTTCTTTTAAGTTCTGGGGTACATGTGCAGGATATGTAGGATTTTTTACATAGGTAAATGTGTGCCATGGTGGTTTGCTGCACCTATTAACCCATCACTTATGTGTTAAGCACAGCATGCATTAGCTATTTTTCCTAATGTTCTTCCTTCCCCCACCCCACCCCCTAAAAGGCCCCAGTGTGTGTTGTTTCCCTCCCTGTGTCCATTTGTTCTTATTGCTCAGCTCTGACTTATAAGTGAGAATGTGCAGTGTTTGGTTTTCTGTTCCTGCATTAGCCTGCTGAGACTAATAGCTTCCAGCTCCATTCATGTTCCTGCAAAGGACATGGTCTCATTCCTTTTTATGGCTGCATAGTCTTCCATAGCATATAGGTACCACATTTTCTTTATCCAGTCTATCATTGATGGGCATTTGAGCTGATTCTATGTCTTTGCTATTGTGAATAGTGCTGCATTGAATATTTGTATGCACATATCTTTAAAATACAATGATTTACATTCCTTCGTGTATATATACAGTAATGGGATATCTGGATCAAATGATATTTCTGGTTCTAGATCTTTGAGGAATCATCACACCATCTTATGCAATGTCTGAACTAATGTGCATTCCCACCAACAGTGTAAAAGTGTTCCCATATCTCTACAACCTTGACAGTATCTGTTGTTTCTTGACTTTTAAAAAATTGCCATTCTCACTGGTATGAGATGGTATCTTACTGTGATTTTGATTTGCATTTCTCTAATGATCAGTAATGCTGAGCTTTTTTTTTATAGGTTTGCTGTCACATGAATGCCTTCTTTTGAGAAGTGTCTGTTCATGTCCTTTGCCCACTTTTTAATGTTTTTTTTTCCTTGTAAATTTGTTTGAGTTCCTCTGACAAAGGTCTAATATCTGGAATCAGCCAGGTTTTAATATCAAAATGATGCTGGCTTCATAGAATGAGTTAGGGAGGAGTCCCTCATTCTCACATTTTTGGAATAGTTTCAATAGGATTGGAACCAGCTGTTCTTTATACATCTGGTAGAATTCAGCTGTGAATTCATCTGCTCCAGGGCTTTTTCTGCTTGGTAGGCTTTTTACTACAAATTCACTTTCAGAACTTCTTATTGATCTGTTCAGGGATTTCATTTCTTCCTAGTTCAACCTTGGGAGGTTATTTTTCCAGAAATTTATCTATATCTTCTAGGTTTTCTAGATAATTTGCATAAAGCTGTTCATAGTAATCTCTGAGGATTTTTTTTTTTATATCTGAGGAGTTGGTGGTAATGTCTCATTTGTCATTTCTGACTGTATTAATTTGGATTGCTCTTTTTTTTTTATTAGTCTAGCTAACAGTCTATCAATCTTATTTATTCTTTCAAAGAGGAAATTTTTGCTTTCATTGATCTTCTGTATGGTTTTTCATATCTCAATTTCAGTCAGTTCAGCTCTGATTTTTGTTATTTATTTTCTTCTCCTTGCTTTGGGATTGGTTTTCTCTTGTTTTTCTAGTTCCACTAGGTGTGATGTTGTTAATTTGAAATCTTTCTTTTTTTAAAAATCATACTTTTTAATCATACTTTTGTTAATATGAAATCTTTCAAACTTCTTTTTTTTTTTTAATCATACTTTAGGTTCTGGGGTACATGTGCAGATCATGCAGGATTATTGCATAGGTACACACATGGCAATGTGATGTGCTGCCTCCATCCCCCTGTCACCTACCTCTGGCATTTCTCCCCATGTTATCACTCCCTGACCTCCCCACCCCCGCACTGTCCCTCCCTTGGCCCCCTCCAACAGACCTCAGTGTGTGATTCTCCCCTCCCTGTGTTCATGTGTTCTCATTGTTCAACACCCACCTATGAGTGAGCACATGTGGTGCTTGATTTTCTGATTTTTGTGTCAGTTTGCTGAGAATTATGATTTCCAGATTCATGCATGTCCCCACAAAGGACACAAACTCATCATTTTTTATGGCTGCATAGCATTCCATGGTGTATATGTGCCACATTTTCCTTATCCAGTCCATTGTCAATGGGCATTTGGGTTGGTTCCAGGTCTTTGCTATTGTAAACAGTGCCACTATGAACATACATGTGCATGTGTCTTTATAATCGAATGATTTATAACCCTTTGGGTACATACCCAGTAATGGGATTGCTGGGTGAAATGGAATTTCTATTTCTAGGTCCTTGAGGAAGTGCCACACTGTCTTCCACAATGGTTGAACTAGTTTATAGTCCCACCAACAGTGTAAAAGTGTTCCTATTTCTCCACATCCTCTCCAGCATCTGTTGTCTCCAAATTTTTTAATGATTGCCATTCTAACTGGCATGAGGTGGTATCTCAATGTGGTTTTGATTTGCATTTCTCTAATAATCAGTGATGATGAGCATTTTTTCAAGTTTGTTGGCCTCATATATGCCTTCTTTCTAAAAGTGTCTGTTCATGTCCTTCGCCCACTTTTGAATGGGTTTGTTTGTTTGTTTCTTGTAAATCTGTTTTAGTTCTTTGTAGATTCTGGATATTAGCCCTTTGTCAGTTGGGTAGATTGCAAAATTTTTTTCCCATTCTGTTGGTTGCTGGTTCACTAAAATGATTGTTTCTTTTGCTCTGGAGTTTAATTAGATCCCATTTGTCTATTTCGGGTTTTGTTGCCAATGCTTTTGGTGTTTTAGTCACAGAGTCCTTGCTTATGTCCTGACTGGCTTTGCCTAGGTTTTCTTCCAGGGTTTTTATGGTGTTAGGTCTTATGTTTAAGTCTTTAATCCATCTGGAGTTAATTTTAATGTAAGGTGTCAGGAAGGAGTACAGTTTCTGCTTTCTGCACACTGCTAGCCAGTTTTCCCAACACCATTTAACAGGGAATCCTTTCCCCATTGCTTGCTTATTTTTGTGAGGTTTGTCAAATATCAGATTGTTGTAGATGTGTGGCTTTGCCCCCAGGGCCTCTGTTCTGTTCCATTGGTCTATATCTCTGTTTTAGTACCAGTTCCACGCTGTTTTGATTACTGTAGCCTTGTAGTATAGTTTGAAGTCAGGTAGTGTGATGTCTCCAGCTTTGTTCTTTTTGCTTAGGATTGTCTTGGCTATGTGGGGCCTTTTGTAATTCCATATGAAATTTAAAGTGTTTTTTTTCCAGTTATATGACGAAGGTCATTGGTAGCTTGATGGGGATGGCATGGAATCTATAAATCACTTTGGGCAGTATAGCCATTTTCATGATATTGATTCTTCCTAACCATGAGCATGGCAAGTTGCTGCATCTATGTGTGTCCTCTCTTATTTCCTTGAGCAGTGGTTTGTAGTTCTCCTTGAAGAGGTCCTTTACATCCTTTGTTAGTTGTATTCCTAGCTATTTTATTCTATTTGTAGAAATTGTGAATGGCAGTTCATTCTTGATTTGGCTCTCTTTAAGTCTGTTATTGGTATATAGAATGCTTGTGATTTCCGCACATTGATTTTGTATCCTAAGACTTTGCTGAAGGAGATCCAAGATGGCCGATTAGACACTACTCGAGCACACAACACCCAGCGAGAGAGACACAGAAATCCAGAGATCTCCATCTCCAACCGAGGTACCAGGTGCATTTCAACGCATCTGGCCCGAGGGTGAGCAAAGCCCACTCAGGGCAGACCAAGCTGGGGAGGGGTGCTGCTTCACCCAGAAAGTGCATCTGACTGGCGAGTCTGAGGCTCCCCCTGTGGCACTCTGGCCCAGAGGCAGCACTTCCCCCAAAGCCTCAGCAATACACAGAACAGGGGATCTTTGCCAGTCAAGTGCCGGGAATTACAAGTGCAGAGTTGAATAAGAGCCTGCGGACTGAGCTATCGCCCCCTCCCCATGACCAGAGAGAGAGGAAGCTGAAAGGGGGAGATGGCCGGGTGCGGCTGGGAGGGTCCCTCTCCTCCTCCACAAACCTCAGAGAGCCGAAGCTCTGACTCTAGTGGTGTTGCGCGGCCAGTGCCACAGTCTGAGATGAACCCTGAATGGTCCAGCCCAGTGGAGGAAGGGCACAACCCACCACTAGAGGGGTGGGACTGGGCCACATGTTTTAACAAAAAACATAGGAACCCTACGTAGCAATAGGACAGCATTCTTGACAACCCAGCAGTGCCTACAGGTCAGCAGAAGAAGGCGGCCTAATCTCCCAGTATAAACAAAAAAGACACAGGAAGCTTCCCTAGGAACCTGAAGGAGTCCCTAGAAACGCAGCAGTGCCTCCACAGGCAGACAAGCGACCTCACCAAGGAGCTCCCTGACACCACAGCCAGGTAAATCCACAAAGATGGGGGAAAAAACAGCACAAAAAAGATGAAACCATTGAAGACCAGAACACCTCTTCTTTAAGGGATCACAACTCCTCAATAACACAGGATCACAACTCGACCAAGGAATGCAACGAATTAACAGAAACAGGCTTCGGAAGGTAGATAATAACAAACTTTTCTGAGCTAAAGGAACACGTTCTAACTCAATGCAAAGAAACCAAAAATCTTTAAAAAAAAGGTTAGACGAAATGCTAACCACAATAACCAGCTTAGAGACGAACATAAACGACTTGATGGAGTTGAAAAACACAGCACGAGAACTACATGAAGCAAACACAAGTTTTAATAGGCGAATCGATCAAGCAGAAGAAAGGATATCAGAGATTGAAGATCAACTCAATGAAATAAAAAGAGAAGGCAATACACGAGAAAAAAGAGTGAAAAGAAATGAACAAAGCCTCCAAGAAATATGGGATTATGTGAAAAGACCTAATCTACGCTTGATCGGTGTACCTGAATACGATGGGGAGAATGAATCCAAGCTGGAAAACATGCTCCAGGGTATTATCCAGGAGAACTTCCCAAGCCAGCAAGGCAGTCCAAATTTCAAATTCAAGAAATACAGAGAACTCCACAAAGATATTCCTCAAGAAGAGCAACCCCAAGGCACATAATAGTCAATTTCACCAGGGTTGAAATGAAGGAAAAAATGCTAAGGGCAGCCAGAGAGAAAGGTCAGGTCACCCACAGAGGGAAGCCAATCAGACTCACAGTGGATCTCTTGGCAGAAACCCTACAAGCCAGAAGAGACTGGGGGCCAATATTCAACATCCTTAAAGAAAAGAACTTTCAACCCAGAATCTCATATCCAGTCAAACTAAGCTCTATAAGTGAAGGATAAATAAAATCCTTTATAGACAAGTAATTATTGAGAGATTTTGTCACCACCAGACCTACCCTCCAAGAGCTCCTGAAAGAAACACTAAGCATGGAAAGGAACAAGTACCAGTCACTGCAAAAGCAAACCAGTTGGCAAAGACCAAAAATGCAATGAAGAAAATGAGTCAACTAGTAGGAAAGAAAACTAGCCAGTAACAAAATGGCAGGATCAAATTCACACATAACAATATTAACATTGAATGTAAATGGCCTAAATGTCCCAATCAAAAGGCACAGACTGGCAAATTGGATAAAAAGTCAGAACCCATAGGTGTGCTGTATTCAGGAAACCCATCTCACATACAAAGACACACATAGACTCAAAATAAAGGGATGGAAGAAGATTTACCAAGCAAATGGAGAACAAAAAGAGCAGGGGTTACAATCCTAGTCTCTGATAAAATGGACTTCAAACCAAGATAGATCAAAAGAGACAAAGAAGGACATTATATAATGGTAAAAGGATCAATCCAACAGGAAGAGCTAACCATCCTAAATATATATGCCCCAACACAGGAGCACCCAGATATATAAAGCAAGTTCTTAATGACCTAAAATGAGATTTAGACTCCCATACAATAGTGGGAGACTTCAATACTCCACTGTCAATATTAGACAGATCAACGAGACAGAAAATTAACAAGAATATCCAGGACTTGTGTGCAGAGCTGGACCAAGCGGACCTAATAGATATATAGAGAACGCTCCACCCCAAATCCACAGAATGTACATTTTTCTCTGCACCACATTGCACTTACTCTAAAATTGACCACATCATTGGAAACAAATCACTCCTCAGCAAATGCAAAAGAACAGAAATCATAACAAACAGTCTATCAGACCACAGCGCAATCAGACTGGAACTCAGGATCAAGAAACACATTCAAACCCACATAACCACTTGGAAACTGAACAACTTGCTTCTGAGTGTCGACTGGATAAACAATGAAATGAAGGCAGAAATAAAGATGCTATTCAAAACCAACCAGAATGAAGATACAACTTACCAGAATCTCTGGGACGCATTTAAAGCAGTGTTGAGAGGGAAATTTATAGCAATAAATGCCCACATGAGAAGAGAGGAAAGATCTAAAATCGATACCCTATTGTCAAAATTGAAAGAGCTAGAGGAGCAAGATCAAAAAAACTCAAAGGTGGCAGAAGACAAGAAATAACTAAGATCAGAGCAGAACTGAAGGAGATAGAGACACAAAAAACCCTTCAAAACATCAATAAATCCAGTAGCTGGTTTTTTGAAAAGATCAACAAAATAGACCGCTAGCCAGATTAATAAAAAAGAAAAGGGAGATGAATCAAATAGATGCAATAAAAAATGATAAAGGGGATATCACTAGTGATCCCACAGAAATGCAAACTACCATCAGAGATTACTACAAACAGCTCTACTCACATAAACCAGTAAACCAGGAAGAAATGGATAAATTCCTAGACACTTGTACTCTACCAAGACTAAACCAGGAAGAAGTTGAAACCCTGAATAGACCAGTAACAAGGGCTGCAGTAGAGGCAGCAATCAATAGCCTACCAACCAAAAAAAGTCCAGATCCAGATGGGTTCACAGACGAATTCCTCCAGACATACAAAGAGGAGCTGGTTCCATTCCTTCTGAAACTGTATCAAACAATACAAAAGGAGGGAATCCTCCCTAACTCATTTTATGAGACAAACATCATCCTGATACCAAAACCAGGCAGAGACTCAACTAAAAAAGAAAACTTCAGGCCAATATCCATGATGAACTTCAACACAAAAATCTTCAGTAAAATACTGGCAAACAGATTGCAACAGCACATCAAGAAGCTTATCCATCACGACCAAGTAGGCTTCATCCCAGCAATGCAAGGCTTGTTCAACATACACAAATTCATAAATGTAATCCATCACATAAAAGGAACTTAAGACAAAAACCACATGATTATCTCAATAGATGCAGAGAAAGCCTTCAATAAAATTGAACAGCCCTTCATGCTAAAAACTCTCAATAAACTAGGTATTAACACAACATATCATAAATGATAAAGGATATATATCACAAGCCAATATCATATGGAACGGGCAAAAGCTGGAAGAATTCCCTTTGAAATCAGGCACTAGACAAGGATGCCCTCTCTCACCACTCCTATTCAACATAGTATTGGAAGTTTTAGCCAGAGCAATCAGGCAAGGAACAGAAATAAAGGGTATTCGATTAGGAAAGGGGGAATTCAAATTGTCTCTATTTGCAGATGACATGATTGTATATTTCGAAGACCCCATCATCTCAGCCCAAAATATCCTTAAACTGATAAGCAACTTCAGCAAAGTCTCAGGATACAAAATCAATGTGTAGAAGCTATACACCAATAACAGACAAACAGAGAGCCAAATCAAGAGCGAATTCCCATTCACAATTGCTACAAGGAGAATAAAGAAACCATCATTAGAGAGAATCGGCAATCAACAGAATGGGAAAAAATTTTTGCAATCTACCTATCTGAAAAAGGGCTAATATCCAGAATATACAAAGAACTAAAACAGTAGCCTAGTCACAGTCTGCCAGCAGAGGCATTGCTGAGCTGCTGTAGGCTCTGCCCAGCTGCTGTGTGAACTGCCTTGGTGGTGGCAAACTGCCTCAATAGTGGTAGTTGCCCTTCCCCCCACTGAGCTGGACCACCCTGGGAAACTCTCAATCCAGAGTGTTTCAGATTGCTTGTTTTGTGGGGGTGGTACCTGCCAAGCCAGATCGTCTGGCTCCCTGTCTCTGCCCCCTCCCTTTCAGCTGAATGGGTGGCTCTATCTCCCAGGTGTTCTAGGCGCCAGTTGAAATGGCTGCCCAGATTTGTGAGTTTCTGTGCACCAACCGGCACCAGCTGAAACCTCTGTGCTGAAAACTCACAGCACTTTTCAGCCTGGAGATCTCCTGGTCTGTGAGCAGTGAAAATTTGTTTGGAAATGCAGTGGGCACTCAACCTCTGCATTGTTTTTGCTGGGAACTGCACTCCAGAGCTGTTCCTATTCAGCCATCTTGGATCCTTTGTAACTTCTTGATGTGGGTATGTAGTGCTATAAACTTTCCTCTTGACACTGCTTTAGCTGTGTTCCAGAGAGTATAATATGTTGTATCTTTGTTTTCCTTAGTTTCAAATAATTTTTTATATTTCTGTCTTAATTTCATTGTTTACCCAAAAGGCATTCAGAAGCAGATTGTTTCATTTCCATGTAGTTGTATGATTTTGAGAGGTCTTCTTAGTATTGATTCATATTTTTATTGTGCTGTGATCCCAGAGTGTGATTAATATGACTTTGTTTTTTTAAAATTTGTTGAGAATTGTTTTATGGCCCATTGTGTGGTCAGTTTTCAAGTATGTACCATGTGCAGATGAGAAGGATGTATATTCTATTCTATCAATGTCTGTTAGGTCCATTTGGTCAAGCATTAAAAGTCCGAAATATCTTTGTTAGTTTTCTGCCTTGATGGTCTGACTAATACTGTCAGTGGGGTGTTGAAGTTTGCCATTATTACTGCATAGCTATCTAAATCTCTCCATAGCTCTAAGAACTTGTTTTATGAATCTGGGTGCTCTAGTGTTGGGTGTATATATATTTGAGATAGTTAAGTCTTCTGGTTAAATTGAACCTTTTATCATTATGTAATGCCCTTCTTTTTTTTATTGTTGTTGGTTTAAGGTCTGTTTTTCTAAAATTAGAAGAGCAATTCCTACTTCTTTTTTGTTTTTCATTTGCTTGGTAGATTTTTCTCCATACCTTTACTTTGAGCCTGTGGGTGTCACTGCATGTGAGATACAGCTCTTGAAGTCAGCATACAGTTGGGTCTTGCTTCTTTATCCAACTGGGCCACTCTGTACCTTTTAAGTGGAGTGTTTAGCTCATTTACATTCAAGGTTAATATTGGTATGGACAGATTTGATCCCATCATTGTCCCAACATCATTTTTGACGGTCAAAAGTATTATAGTAAATAGATTTGCATAACCACTCCCCTATTGTTGGATATATACATTGCTGCCATTTTACCTTTTTGGTGACTGGGGCTTTGGGATGAGTAGCAAGGCCAAGGGTCCCCAGGAGAAGACAGAGCACAAAAAAGGATGGCTTCCAGTAAATGTGCTGGTACCAACTGGTGGTAGTACCAATGGCAGATGGGGTCCCAAGAAGAAAGGGAGAGGAGGGGAATCATTCAGAGTAGGACAAACAAGTGGTCTTTATTCTTACACCATTGTTTCTCTGGGTTGAGGACAAAAGTAATGGAACAACCCACAGCAGACAGAGTGATATTTTATAATGTAAAGCAGACACTCTATCTCCTTTAAAACAAAGTGAAAATTTTATAAAATCCTGACCTATGAAATCCAGGATAAAGTCTAGCACCTGTCTCTCTCTCTGACTGTACGTCCTATCACACCTTCCCCACTTTGCTTACACCAGTCCAACCATGGAAGCCTCCTTCCTAGTCTTCAAGCCTTCTATGTTCATTTCTACATCAGCACCTTTGCATTTTCGGTGCCCTTTGCCTGGAATGCTCTCTCCTCAGATCTTTGCATGATGTACTGCTCATAATTCAGGTCTTTGTACCTCCTCTGCAAGATTTTTCCTGACCACTATATCTAAAATAGCTCCCTTCCACACCACCACACCACTTTTCTATAATTCCTTGCATGATTTGTTTTTCTGCATAGCATTTACTTCTATGTATTTGTTCATTTTCACTCTTCCATGTGGAAGCACAAACTATGTATGGAGGAGCCATGTCTGCTTGTTCATCAATGTATCTCTGGTGCTTAGAAGAGGACTTGGAATATAGTAGATGCTCAATTTATATCTGTGGAATGAATGAATGAATCTCTAAGCTGACTTGAGGTGCTGGGACCAACAGCTATCCAAGGAGTAAAATAAGTCCACATATTTCTGGTTTACGGTTGCTATGGTCTGATTATTTCTGTCCCCCCAGTATTTATACATTGAAACCTAATCCCCAATGTGGTAGTGTTAAGAGGTGAGGCCTTTGGGAAGTGATTAGGTAATGAGGGTGAAGTCACCATGAATGGGATTTGTGCCCTTACAAAGTAGGCCTGAGGGAAATTGCCCCTTTTACCACGTGAGGGTGGTGGTCTTGCTTCTTGACAGTAAGAAGTGAGCAGTCTGCAATCCAGAAGATGACCCTCTCAAGAACATAACCATGCTGGCACCCTCATCTTGGACTTTCCAGCTTTTATAACTGTGAGAAATAAATGTCTGTCCTTGATAAACTATGCAGTTGATGGTATTTTCTTACAACAGCCAAACACACTGAGACAATGGGGTACCACGGTGGTTAAGGACAGAAACAAAAGCATTCATTGGGCTGCTGGCACCATTACTCCCAGATATGCAATCTTTGGTAAATTATTTGACTTCTCTCTGCCTCAGTTTCTCCTTTATAAAATGAGAATGACACTGGTGTCTATTTTATAGTGTTCTTGTGAGGATTAAATGAGATAATCTATGTACATTGCTTAGCAGAGTATCTGGGACTTAGAAAGACCTCAATAAAAACCAATTTTTTCTATTTTTCATAAATTAATTCTTAAATCCTTATCTCATTAATTGATTCAGCCATTTATTCATTCAAATATCCATTCACTGATTTGTTCATTCTTCAATGATTTTTTTTCTCCTTCTTGCTTCTATTTATTAAATCCTTCCACCCTCATACATCCCCCTGTTCATCTATTTGTAGTTTAAACAAACGTTTACCAAGTGTATTTTAAAGGATCTCAAGGCAACAGTCAGAAAGAGTAGAAATATGAGGTTTAAACAGCATCAGCTTTTAAATGCTGTTCTGTGTGTAGCCTAGTTGTACCTGGGGCCCCGCTCGAGAATGACTGCCATGCAGGATTGATGTTCAGCTGGTAGGCATTGGTATAGCTGTGCCCACCTAATTCGGCAGTTATTCCCAAAGCCTCCCTTCTTTACAAGTCTGTATGGCAGGAAGACCAAAGGCACTCAGGGTGATGCTGAAGATGATCATAATGATGGTGATGGCACTAAAGACAGTGTACATGAATTTAACTACTACTACATGCCAGATATCAATATTATTTTACAGGATCTCAAGGCAACAGTCAGAAAGAGTAAAAGTATACACCTTTCTGTGTCCCACTCAGTTATACCTGGGGCCCATCCAAGAATGCATAGCTGGCCCCCCATCTCCAACATTTTCTCCTTCTAACCCAGAGACATAGGCCCAAGGTCTCAGCTTCCATCCTTCCATCTCCCTGCAGCCCAGGGAATCCTTTGCTCTCTCAGCCTGTACCATCATTTAGTTTGCAAATAGAGTTTATCTCTTCTGGGCCAGAAGGGCACACTTTACCCCAGCCTGAAGTGCTGCTGAGATCTCCTTATCTACTTCATGTTAGCATATTGTTCCCTGAGGTGCCCAAAACACCCAGTGCTGAGGCCACCTCCCCCACCCAATCCAGCAGTTATTCCCAAGCAAATCCCTACGGTGAGGAGGCCAAAGGTGCTCAGGGATGATGCTGCAAATGATGATGACGATGGCACTAAAGACAGTGCCCATGAATTTGACTCTTACTACATACCAGGTATCAAGAACAATATTCAAACATATTTCACAACCCGGGCAACCTGACCAGTCAGAGTGGATGTTAGCTTCAAATAACCAGCACAGCTATCACGATGCCTACCAGCTGAACATCAGGCCTGCATGGCATACCTATCAATTAATGAAACCCCTCAGCAGGCTAGGAGGTGGTAATGTGAGCCCATTTAACAGATGCAGAAGTGGAAGCTCAGAGAGAAAAATATCACTTAGAGAAGAGATAAGCAGATCTGGGCTTTGCCGAGTCCTGAGCTTGTTTGCTTACTGTACACTGCGTGTATTTACATACTTATTTGTATCTATTATGAGTATATTTGTTTTACTTGCTAAACAGTTGTGATTTTTCTCATTCTTTAAATTTTGCAAAAAATTAAAAGCTACAGTAAAGTTAAAAGAATAGTTTACTGAACATAGATACATCCTTCAACTAGATTCATCAATGTCTCTGTTGCCCTCCCTCTCTCAGAAGGAAAACACACACACACACACACACACACACACACACACACACATACACACACACACACACGAGTCATGTGTTGCATAATGATGTTTCAGTCAACAGAACACATACATGACGGTGGCTCTATAAGATTATAATGGAGCTAAAAACTTTCTATTGCCCAGTGATGACTTAACCATCGTAATACTGTATTGCAATATGTTATTCAAGTTTTCGTGGTGATGCTGACGTAAACAAAGCTACTGCACTTCCAGTCATATAAAAGTATAGCACATACACCCTTCAACAAAGGTATGTTTATTGTTCCTTGTCTTTGGACATGTAAGAATTAGAGGCAAAGAAATGTGGACCTGGAGAAATCTGGGGCCAGCTTGCTCCTCACAGGCTCAACATCAACCATCCCACATAGAAGAAAAAAAATGAAAAAATATTTTACAAAAGGAAAGCACATACAATTATGTACAGTCATAATACTTGATAGTAAATGACTATAACTGGTTTATATATTTATTAAACCATACTTCTTGTCATTATTTTTTAATGTTCTCTTTCTACTTATAGTTTTTAAAAATTAACCACAAAATAGCCTCAGGCAGGTCCTTCAGGAGGTGTCCAGAAGAAGGCATTGTTATCATAGGAGATGACAGCTCCATGCATGTTATTGTCCCTGAAGATTTTCCAGTGGGACAAGATATGGAGGCGGAAAACAGTGATGTTGAGAATCCTGACCCTGTGTAGGCCTAGGCTAATGTACATATTTGTGTTTTTAACAATGAAAGTCTTAAAAGTTTTTAAAAATTCATAGAATAATGATATAAAGAAAGAAAGTGGCTAGATGCACACCAGTAATCCTAGCATGCTGGAAGACCAAGGCAGGAGGATCACTTGAGGCCAGGAGTTCAAGACCAGACTGGGCAACATACGAGACCCTGGCTCTACAAAAAATAAAAATAGCCTGGTGTGGTGGCATGCATCTGTAGTCCTAGCTACTTGGGAGGCTGAGGTGGAAGGATCACTTAAGTCCAGGAGTTTGAGGCTGCATTGAGCTATGATTGTGCTACTGCACTCCAACCTGGGCATCAGAGTGAGATCCTATTTCTCATATATATATATATATATATATATATATATATATATATAAAATAACAAGACATATTATATATAATATATATTATATTTCCTATATATTTTGTTATACATATTATGTATACTATATTATATATAATATATATAACATATACATACATTGTATAGCTGCACAAAATATACATGTGTGTATATGCACACACAGGTGTATACACACATGTATTCTGTATTATAATATAGAATAAAAATATATACTATATATTATATATAATTTTATAATATATTAAATATTATATAGTATACAGTATATGTATTTTAATAATATATATTATATAATATATATTATATATTTATATATAAATAATATATATTTTTATGATATATATAATATATACTATATATTATATATAATATATTATTTAATATAATATAAAATTATATATAACATATATAATATTAAATATTATATATTATATATGTATTTTAATAATATATATTATATAATATATAATATATATTTATATATAAATAATATATATTTTTATGATATATATAATAAAAATATATACTATATATTATATATAATATGTTATTTAATATAATATAAAATTATTATATATTATATAGTATATTTGTATTCTATATTATGATAATTAATATATATTAATTATTACATATTATATATTTTAATTACATATAATATATATTATATAATATATTATACATTATGTATTAATACATATGTGTATACCTATGTGTGCACATATACACACACATACATTTTGTACAGCTATACAATGTGTTTGTGTTTTAAGCTAAGTGTTATTGCAAAAAAAGGTAAAAAGTTTAATAAAACTAAAAACATTTATGAAGTAAAAATGTTGCAGCAAACTAAGGTTAATCTATTATTAAAGACAGAAAATTAAAAACTAAATAAATTTAGTATAGCCTATTGCACAGTGTTTATAAAGTCTACAGTAGTGTACAGTCATGACTTAGGCCTTCGTGTTCACTCACAACTCACTCACTGACTCACCAGAGCAACTTTCAGTCCTGCAGACTCCATTCATCGCAAGTGCCCTATACAGGCGTATCATTTGTTTTTCATATTCTGTGTTTACCGTACATTTTTGATATTTAGAAGCGTAAATACTTATCATTGTGTTACAATTGCCTACAGTATTCAGCACAGTAATGTGGTATACAGGTTTGCAGCCTAGGAGCTATATAGGCTGTTCTATATAGCCTAGGTGTGCAGTAGGCTATACTATCTTTGCGTAAATATGCATTTCTCAGTCATATCCTCATCGTTAAATGACACATACTGTATATACATATATATTTTTTATTTCATTTATAAGTAAGTTGAAACTACCATGATGGTTCATCCCTAACAACTGCTTCCAATTTACACTGGTAACTACTGCCCCACACATAATCCTGTTCCTGAAGCCCACGAAAAGTCTTCCTTTACCTCCCAGTCGGAAGGGAGGTACCTGTGCTCCCAGACAAGCTCCAGATGCCTGTTGCTCACCTATGCCCTTTAATGGGAAGCTCCTCACCTACAACCCTCCCGATGGGACCCCATCCCCTGACAGACAGAAGGACCAGGGACATTTCTGTCCCAGAAGGATCCCAGCCATGGGCTGGCAAGTGCCTGTGATTTGGGTGGGATGACTCAATCAGATTCTTGCTCTTAGCAACTTCAACTGAGAGGAGGCATAGTTTATGGGAAGTTACAGACACTAGAACTTAAAAGGTCAGGTAGACTCAGGAGCCACTGTAAAAGTTGAAGTCATGAGCAACCAAAAGGAAGATGAAACAGTTGCACAAATGTAATTTAGAAAAAAAATGTTTAGGCCAGGCACAGTGGCTCACACCTGCAATCCCAGCACTTTGGGAGGCTGAGGCAGGTGGATCACGAGGTTAGGAGATAGAGACCATCCTGGCCAACATGGTGTAACCCCATCTCTACTAAAAAAATACAAAACTTAGCCAGGCATGGTGGCCTTTGCCTGTAGTCCCAGCTACTCAAGAGACTAAGGCAGGAGACTCGCTTGAACCCAGGAGGCTGAGGTTGCAGTGAGCTGAGATGGAGATCGTGCCACTGCACTCCAGGCTGGGCAACAGAGTGAGACTCTGTCTTAAAAGAAAAAAAAAAGTTTATAATAATAACAGCTAATATTTATTGAGAATATAGTATGTGATAAGCATAGCACAACTATTAACTTATTTTAAATTGACAATGGCAGTATATACACTATCATCTCCTCTGTTGAGATTAAGGCACAGAGAAGCAAAGTAACTTACTGGGGGTCACACAGCAAGCAATTGGAAGAGCCTATTTTTCTTACCACGTCTTGTGGGTTCCTGGTATGCACCTTGCCCTTCCTGAGGCCTACTGTTCTCCTTTCTCTGGACTCCCAAGAGATCTTTCTGTATCTTACAGCAAAGCCTTAATTGTACTGGAACTAAGTGAGGGGGGTTTCTCTAATCAAAAGAAGCATGGCTAAAGCCATCTAGACTTAGCTGGGACTGGGTTTCCTCAAGAATAACACTCGCTCTCACCATTCTGACCAATTGCCTGCAAGTCTGCAAAGGCAGACTCACAAGTTTTCTGGGGAGCTGAGAACGAGGCATGAAGATTAATTATACATAACCCATTATCAGTCATTTTATATGCACACACTGCCTTGGATGGTTTCCTTATTTAGATGCCACTTGTGCTTCATTTTATAAATGCAAAAGAAAATTTATCAGGGCTCTCACATTTGCACTGGTGACCTTACACAACATAACCCGATTTCCCAGAAAAGAAAAGGGCTTGAATTTCCCCACCACTAAGCTTTTCAGAAAACTAAAGCTTGTTTGATTAGGGAGAGACTGTTTTTTTTAAACCATGCTCAGGTAAGCAATTTATAGAAAATTAGCATTCTTCAAAGTACAGATAACACAAACGACAGCAAACATAATTGAATCTCTCTCTCTGATGATTTAGGAGGTACTTCTGAATGTCACTCCCCTTTATTCAAGACTGTAAAAAAATCTGTATAATAAAATTAAAGTTTTACATTTGCTTGTTAGAGCCTTCTGGGTGTCACATGGTTGTGGGACTAAGTCCAAATATAAATGTCACATCTAGTTTCTTAGGCTGTTTGCCAAAATCATCTGAGTCACATTGAATGGTACAAGAAGACACTCAGCCCACTGTCTGGGGTTGGTCTACTGATCCCACAGTAGAATGCTTCTATAAAGCTGGTCGTATGCCTAGACTGGCTCTTTTAAGCAGTAGGATATTGGCACTGAATTCCAACATAGTTGAAGAAAACCACAAAATTTTCGTATTTGGGAGATAACAATTCCCACTAAGCAGTGGAATTTGAAGAGTCATAGTTTATATGTTCACATTTATTACACAGTGTCTTGTGACTAGTAAGTGCTCAGTAAATGGTAAATGGTCAATTATCATACTAGGGAAATGTATGAGAGCTTGAAAGAAGCTATTCTTCTAGGTAGCTCTTAAATATTCCAGCTTGCATTAGTTTTCCTAGAAGATGGAAAATCTACTCTACTCCACATTGTTTCTTTTTAGAGAACAATTCGAGTCTTTCTTAATGGACAGAGAAAAATGCAGAGAGAAGCAAGAAGAATGCAGGAGGCTAGAAGCTGTAGGTTCAAGGAAGCTTAAGTGCCACAAAAATTCACAGGACTGAAGGGCAAAATCCTTGGGTTTGTGTCCTTACTCTTTTCCAGCCAGCACGTGGAAGTGACCCCTTCCACCGTTGGACATGGCATGGTGTTATGAAGTGTTTTAATGAAAACCACATCTGTTCCTTTTTTAACTTTTACCACTAGTTCATTTGTTTTTTCTTTTTTTATTCATCCAATGTTTATAAGGCATCTACTTTGAGCCTGAAACTGTTCTTGTTGCTGAAGAAATGCCACCAGGAAATGAATCAGACCTAGATCTGCCTTCATAAAATGTTTCAACGAAGTGCAGAGTTGCGACAGGAATGCATAAAGACCTCATCTAGTCTTGGGGCTCTAGACCTTATCTAGTCTAGACCTCATCTAGAGGGGAGGAAGTTCAGGGAAGACTTCCTGGAGGAAGTGACATTTAATCTGAGACCTGCAAGACAAGAAGTTAGCATTCAAGGTTTTTCTTGAGGAGCAACACAGAAAAATATTCCACCTTTCAAATATTTGAAGTCAGCCCTCTAGCCTCCTTTCCTAGCACTGTCCTATTCTGTCACTCTACTCTGACCACAGTGGTCCACACTGAGGACTCATTTTCTCCCATAATAACCTTTTCTTTCCTCAGACCACAGAATTCTAGGCCCTTTATCATTCTAATTGACCCCACTATCGACAGGCTCCATGTCACCAAAATTTCTAAAAAAGGTGATGCATCTTCATTAATTTTTATCCTCAGACTCCCTACCATGTGAACCAATGATGAAAAATCATACATTGAAGGTAACAACAAAAAAATCAGAGTTTTCTTATATGCACAAGCCTCCACATCTGGAATGCTTTTCTATTTGGAAGTGTTTCTAGAAACTGAATTATATGCCAAGCAAGGAGGCAGATACTGAGAATAAGATGATTTCATGCAAGTTGGGTTCCCCAGGAAGCAGAAGTCAGGAGACTCTTAGGAATTCAAAAGGTGACTGGGGAGTTGTATGTGTAAAAAAGGAAAGGGAGGAAGCTGAACTGAGCAGGAGGAGGCATCAGCCCAATTCAGACCTAACAAAGTCTCTACTAGCCAAACAGAGTGCTCTGGAATAACCATTGCCCTTTAGAGGAGTGACCCATTGAGCAGAAATGACCAGGTCTTGTACCATCCACCACCTTTCTGAATTACAGATTAGTGGCTGTCTTGAGAAGAGCATGCCCTCAGCTCTCATCATCTTAATCATTGGCTAGGGGTTCTCCTGAGAATAGTGTAACCTTGGTTTAAAAATTGAAGCAAATATTGATTAAGTGAACAGCTGGGGATTGTCAGTTAGCCTCACTTATTTAAACTGGCCAATGAGTCCTTTCTTGAAGGAAGATCTGAGCAGTGCATCTCCATATCTTCCACAATGGTAAACAAAAATCAAATGACTGCTGCCCTGTAGAAGCTTGTGGCCTGGGGAGACAGGCTCTGAGCTGCTAATCGCGTAACAAATATTTTAGTAATGACTACAATTTTTAAAAGAAAGCATTCTCTTACATTGAAAACTGTAAAACATTGTCATAAAAAATTAAAGAAGACCTAAAGAAATGAAAATATATCCCATGTTCATGGATTGGAACACTTCATATTGTTAAGATGGCGGTACTATAATCTACAGATTCAAAGCAGTTGCTACCAAAATTCCAGCTGCCTTTATTGCAGAAATGGACAAGTTGGCCATAAAATTCATACAATATTGCAAGATACCCCAAATACCCAAAACAAACTTACAAAAGAATAACAAAGTCGGAGGATCTTCACTTCCCAATTTCAAAATTGACTGCGAAGTTACAATAAGCAGAACAATGTGGTGTGGGAAATGACAGACATACAGATCAAAGGAACAGAATTGGAAATCCAGAAATAAACCCATGTGTCTATAATCAACTGGTTTTCAGCAAGCGTACTAATATCATTCTATGGAGGAAAGAATAATCTTTTCAACATATGGTGCTAAGACAACCATACAGCTACATGCAAAAGAATGAAGTTAAAACCGTACCTAAGACATGTACAAAAATCAACTCAAAAATGATCAGAGACCTAAATGTAAAAGTTAACTCAAAAATCTCTTAGAAGGAGCCATAGCTGTAAATCTTCATGACCTTGGATTAGGCAATACTTTCATACGTATGAAAACAAAAACACAAGCAACAAAAGAAAAAAATAATAAGTGAATTTAACTTTATCAAAATTTAAAAATTTCATACATCATGGATGCTATCAAAAAAGTGAAAAGGGGTGCCAGGCACAGTAGTTCACACCTGGAGTCCCAGTACTTTGGGAGGCTGAGGCAGGACGATTGCTTGAGTCCAGGAGGCAGAGGCTGCAGTGATGCAAGATCGTGCCACTGCACTTCAGCCTGAGTGATAGAGTGAGAACCTGTCTCAAAAAAAAAAAAGAAAGAAAGAAAGAAAGAAAATTCTACAGAACTGCATAAAATATTTGCAAATCACATATCTGATAAGAGTATGGTGTCTAGAATATACAAGTCTTATAACTCAACAAAACAACAACAAAAAAACCCGAACAACCCAATTTTAAAGTGGGAGAAATAATTGAATAGAGATTTCTTTAAAGAAGATACATAAATGGCAATAAGTACATGGAAAGATGCTTAACATCATTAGTTATTAGCCAAACGCAAATTAAAACCACAGAGATATCACTTCCCACCTACTAGGATGGCTACAATAAAAAAAAAAAAAGAGGAAATTATCAACTGTTGGTGAAGATGTGGAAAAATTAGAACCCTTGTCCTAAAGAAGTTAAAAAAAGAACTAACATATGATACAGAAATTCCATCCCTAGCTATATACCTAAGAGAATTGGAAACATATGTTCAAACAGAAGTTTGTACACAAATGCTCATAGCAGGATTATCTATAATAGCTAAAAACTAGAAGCACTGAAAATGTTCATAGTGGATGAATGGATAAATGGAATGTGTGTATTCCATACAATGGAACACTACTCAGCCAGAAAAAAGAATGAAGCGTTGACACGTGCCACAACATGGATTAACTATGAAGATACTTTGCTACGTAAAAAAAAGCCAATCACAAACAGTCACATGTTATATAATTCCATGTACATGAAATGTCCAGAATAAGCAAATCCATAGAGACAGAAAGTAGACTAGTGCTTGCCAGAGGCTGGGGAGAGAAAATGGGGAGTGACTGCTTAATGAGTACGGGATCTCTTTTTGGGGTGATGAGAATGTTCCGGAATTGGATAATGTGATGGTTGCAGAACATTATAAATATACAAAAAAAACACTGAATAGGGGAAAGGATTCCCTGTTTAATAAATGGTGTTGGGAAAACTGGCTAGCCACGTGCGGAAAGCAGAAACTGGACCCCTTCCTGACGCCTTACACTAAAATTAACTCCAGATGGATTAAAGACTTAAACGTAAGACCTAACACCATAAAAACCCTAGAAGAAAATCTAGGCAAAGCCATTCAGGACATAGGCGTAGGCAAGGACTTCATGACCAAAACACCTAAAGCATTGGCAACAAAAGCCAAAATAGACAAATGGGACCTAATCAAACACCACAGCTTCTGCACGGCAAAAGAAACAGTCATTAGAGTGGATCGGCAACCAACAGAATGGGAAAAAAATTTTGCCGTCTACCCATCTGACAAAGGGCTGATATCCAGAATTTACAAAGAACTAAAACAGACCTACAAGAAAAAAAACAAACAAGCCCATTCAAAAGTAGGCGAAGGATATGAACAGACACTTTACAAAAGAAGACATACATGAGGCCAAAAAACATATGAAAAAATGCTCATCATCACTGGTCATCAGAGAAATGCAAATCAAAACTACTTTGAGATACCATCTCATGCCAGTTAGAATGGCAATCATTAAAAAATCTGGAGACAACAGATGCTGGAGAGGATGTGGAGAAATAGGAACACTTTTACACTGTTGGTGGGAGTGTAAATTAGTTCAACCATTGTGGAAGACAATGTGGCGATTCCTTAAGGACCTAGAAATAGAAATTCCATTTGACCCAGCAATCCCATTACTGGGTATATATCCAAAGGATTATAAATCGTTCTACTATAAGGACACATGCACACGAATGTTCATTGCAGCACTGTTTACAATAGCAAAGACCTGGAACCAACCCAAAAGCCCATCGATGATAGACTGGACAGGGAAAATGTGGTACATATACACCATGGAATATTATGCAGCCATCAAAAATGATGAGTTCATGTCCTTTGTAGGGACATGGATGAACCTGGAAACCATCATTCTCAGCAAACTGACACAAGAGCAGAAAATCAAACACCGCATGTTCTCACTCATAGGCAGGTGTTGAACAATGAGAACAGATGGACACAGGGAGGGGAGCACTACACACTGGGGTCTATTGGGGGGAAATGGGGAGGGAAGGGGGTGTGGGGAGGTGGGGAGAGATAGCATGGGGAGAAATGCCAGATATAGGTGAAGGGGAGGAAGGCAGCAAATCACACTGCCACGTGTGTGCCTATGCAACAATCTTGCATGTTCTTTACATGTACCCCAAAACCTAAAATGCAATAAAAAAAGAAAAAAAAAACACTGAATAATATACTTGAAAATGGTTTCAAAAGTGGATTTCGTGTTATGTAGAAAAATGTGAAGGAGAGAGAAGAGGTACAGGGTGTGGTGAGAACAAGCTAATAGGAGAGCCTTGCTGGGTCTGGAGCAGTCTGGAAGGCTTTAAGATAAATGGCTTTTTTATTCTTCTCAAGGCCCATCTCCAACTTTCAGGGGTTACCTTGCCCCAACTGCTGGGGCTTTGACAACCCAGGTTTCCAGGGGTGGATGATGTAGGTGAAGGTCCCCGACAAGGTCATTTTCTCTCCACAACTAAACAGAAGGACAGAAGGAACAAATAGGGAGAAAAGGAGAGGAAACAGGGCACAGGCATCACCCAGGAGGAAGACCCAGAGAGCAGGGACAAGAAAACATTCTTTTCTTCCTTTTGTCTCCAAAGCCAGGTGACAGAGAATGGAAACGGGGAATGTAGATCAAAATGTAATTTTCCCTTACAAGCTGCAGTGAGGCCAGGGGCTGGGGGGTGGCCTGCCCTGGGGAGCTACTCACACGGCAATAACTCACCAGCAGCTCTGCACAAAAGCCGTGCTTATTAAAGGTCAAATGGAGCCAGCTGGGGGATAGTAGGGGGAGGGTTGATGGAAGCAATAAAGGGACACAAGAGAGACAGGGGGCCATTGGGAAGGGCTGGTTCTGATTAAGAATTTGTCCCAAACAAGGCAGAGGCCAGCTATTCGAGTCAAGAGGTGATGCCCCTGACACCCACCTGGGACCCCTGGACTGGAAAATGCTGTCTTTGTCTTTATGAACCAAGAATTTCCCTGGCCCCATGCAAAAATCAATAGTGAATCAATAAAACACTGGCTTGTATGAGAAACAATTATCGGCAAGCCAGAAAAACAGCATTGGGAGCCCTCTGCCTCTGCTCACCTGCAAGGTGGATGGGGAGGTTGCTAAACTCTCAGAGGTCAGATGGCTGAGGAATGGCCTAACCACCCAGGTGCCCACGACTAGTTAATTCACCATCACCAGCATCATCATCATCATCACATAACTTCTACTATCTGTCGAACACTCCGCAAGGCTCACAGTCTTACTGAATTTTCTCAATAACCCACAAGTGCCGTTATTATTCAGATTTTATAGTCAGGAATGCTAAGGCTTAGAGAGCTAAGTCATCTGCTCAATAGCACTTAGCTACTGAAAAGGCAGAGTTAGGGCATGACACCAATCTATCCAACCCCAAATCCTGAGCTCTCAATCATAATAATAAATGGCCTCTCACAATAATCAAGTGACTATTGAGTGCCTACTATGTGCCTGCCCATGAATGCTTTGCTGGGATTTGAGCTGAGTCTTCCCTCCCCCCCACCCCGCCCCTCAGGGCCTCAGCATTCTCATTGATCACATGGGGAGTTATCACTGATGTTCCTATCCAGGAGGGAAGCTCAGAGTATCAAGTCAGGCATCAGGGTTCTGAGCCAAGACCAAAACAGAACCCGGAGCGGGAAACAAGGCGTGAAGGCCGCGGGGTGAGGAAACAGGGATGAGAAAATGCAGTTGAGCTGATGACAACCCAGTGCAGGCCTTAAACAGGCAAGGCCCAAGCCGTCAGGCCTCTGATGCTTCCCTGTGAATGGACACACAACACCACCTTGCTAATTGGTCTTGCTTCGGAGATGCTGAGGTTCTGTGTTTTTAACATGTGTATACCAGTTTTAAATTTTATTTTTTTAAATACTTGGTGATATAGTTCGGATGTTTGTCCCTGCCCAAGCCTCATGTTGGATTGTCATCTCCAATGCTGTAGGTGGGGCCTATGGGAGGTGTTTGGGTCATGGAGGCGAATTCTTCATGGCTTGGTGCTATCTCCGCGGTTGTGAGTTCTCACAGGATCCTCATTTAAAAGTGCGTGGCACCTCTCCCCCTGCCACTCACTCTCTCCCTTGCTCCTGCTTTTGCCATGTGACATGACCGTTCTCCCTTCATCTTCTGCCATGGTTGAAAGTTCCCTGAGGCTTCACTTGAAGCCAGGAGATGCTAGTATGATGCTCCTTGTAAAGCCTACAGAACCATGAGCCAATTAAACCTCTTTTCTTTTCCTTTTTTTTTTTTTTTAAACAGAGTCTTGTCTTGTCACTCAGGCTGTAGTGCAGTGGTGTGATCTCAGATCACTGCAACCTCCACCTCGGGTTCAAGAGATTCTTCTGCCCCAGCCTCCCAAGTAGCTGGAATTACAGGCAGATGCCACCATACCCACTAATTTTTGTTTTTTTTGGTAGAAGCAGAGTTTCACCATGTTTGGCCAGACTGGTCTCAAACTCCTGACCTCAAGTGATCTGCCCGCCTCGGCCTCCCAAAGTGCTGGGATTACTGGCGTGAGCCACCATGCCTGGCCTAAACTTCTTCTTTTTATAAATTACCTAGTCTCAGGTAGTGCTTTATAATAATGCAAGAACAGCTAACACACTTGAGTTGCCAGTAGGGGTTGCTTGGCAATCCTGAGAAGCACTCACCTCCTCAGAGCACCAGCTGCAATGGAAGAAAGTAATTCGGGAGGTGAAGAGGCAGGAGAGAATTGGGAAATCTTTTTGTGTGTGAGCATGTGCATGTGTTATCATAATAGGTTTTTAAGATTAGAAAGTTCTAGAACTTTTATTTACTTCGACATTTTTTTTTTTTTTTTGAGACAGGAGTCGTGCTCTGTCACTCAGGCTGGAGTGCAGTGGCTCGATCTCGACTCACTGCAACCTCTGCCTCCCAGGTTCAAGTGATTCTCCTGCCTCAGCCTCCCAAGTAGCTGGGACTAAAGGCACGTACCACCACGCCCGACTAATTTTTGTATTTTTAGTAGAGACGGGGTTTTACCATGTTGGCCAGGCTGATCTTGAACTCCTCTGCCTCCCAAGTGCTGGGATTCCAGGCGGAGCCACCGCGCCCGGCCTATTTTGACTTTTAAATACTGGTAGGTAACGCCATTTCAATTGTTTCCTCCTGACCCAGTGACATCTGTCAGTCTTGATCTCACACACAGCAGATTTACTGAGGTAATAGATGCTTCTGGTGCTCAAGTCACATTCTATCAGCTCTCTCCTGACTGTGGCACACTGACACCAGCCCACTCAAGCATCTTTCCAGAACCCAGAACCACTCTGTTTCTCTGCCTCAATGCTTTTTGTAAAGCTGCAAGAACCTGTTCAGTCTCAGGAAGGTGAAACCCCAGAAGTGCAAGGGGTTAACACCCCTGTAACTGTAATAGGTTCATTGCCCGACATGCATAGCAAGTTAAGACACAACATCAGGTTGCAGAAGAGAAAGAGGTTTAATCAAAGGATCACCAAAAATCTCAAATCCATCTCCTCGAGGAATTTGGGGTTAAAGTTTTTTAAGCATTCTGGAGTGGACTGAAGTGTGGAGGCCATTGATTGGTGGAAGAACGGGTGAAGTCATGGCACAGGGGGAGGAAGAAGCTGTCTTCACAGGCGGATCCCATTCAGGATCCCACTCCTGAAAACTAGTCACACCCATCCACGGGAGCTTTCAGTGGAGATCAGAGGGAGCAAATCTTAGACCAGATCCTCAGCTTGTATGAGGCATTTGGTGTGTTGCTTTGGGGATGGTCATATCCTAACCAACACTTAAAGTATCATTATTAGCAACACTGAGCTAACCAGAAGGAAGGGGTCAGGATTAAGAGAAGACACTCAGGTATGTCTCACAGGTAATAGTAGTGTAGGCAGTCAAGAAATGAAGTCCAGAGAGGTCACCTGTGGCAAGTAGAAGAAATACTGGGCCCTGAGACTAGGTAGGGAACACAGCCCAGAGTCGTCGAGGGGCAGGTGAGTCCTGAGGGGAACCCCCATCTTATCATGCAGTTGTTCTCTGCACGCAATCAGTCTCCTGCTAATCAGCAACACCCTGCAATCAGCACCCTGCAAGAGGGTTTTAAATAAACTTATTAGGTTGGTGCGAAAGTAATGGCGGTTATTGCCATTAAAAAACTGCACCAATCAATATATAAACTTTAACCACAGACCATCTCTGGGGGGCATTTGTTTGTTTGTTTGTTGTTTTTACCCTAGTAGTTTGTATTTTTTTTAATTTTCTTTTTTCTTTTTTTTTTTCCCCCACAATAGCAAAGACTTGGAACCAACCCAAACGCTCATCAATGACAGAATGGATAAAGAAAATGTGGCACATATACACCATGGAATACTACGCAGCCATAAAAAAGGGTGAGTTCATGTCCTTTGCAGGGACATGGATAAAGCTGGAAACCATCATTCTCAGCAAATTGACAGTGAGGGCATTTTTAAGGATTTCCAAAATTCTGGAGTCAAGACAGAAAGAAAGAGTCGAATTTGTGCCTAGCACACACTGGCAGCTTGTTCTTGCTCAGCCTTCACCTCCTGCTCTTCTCATAACATCACAACACTTCCCCTGTGCAATGGCTCCCCTCCAGCCCCAGTCAGTGCACAGCACAGTCAAGATCAGGAAACTGAGGCTCATACACAGGTGAAATAACTTGCTCAATGTCACACAATGTGGTGAAGTCTGAGTCAAATCCATGACTTCAAGGCTATCGGGGTTAACCACTCTGCAAGTCCTCCTAGTCTAAGCTGCAAGTCTAAGTTGATCCTAGATTGCAGGGGAGGGTCAGCTTTGCCGTGAAGTTCAAGCAGAAACTGCGATTTGTTTGCTCACCTTTGGCTTCACTCTTTTCTTCTATCAGTGAGGAAACACTTGCATAGCACAAGCAGGGAGAGAACTGAGTTCATTAAATGGCTAATTCTCTCCTTCCTGTGCCATCCTGATCACAGCCCCCACAGTCAGCAAAACCTGCTATCTGCTTCATCTGATCTTATGCCGTGCCACAATTTATTTTGGAAAATGTTTTCCTTGTTGGATAATGACAATCCAGAAAAGGCTCTATTGATTTCTCGATTGCAGGTTTATCAGGACTGAGTGAGCCCCGCCCTCCACCAGCCCTCCACCTCCGCTGGAGTCTCCATTCAGATCTTTATCTCACCTTTTCATAGCTTAAAAGACTAAGTTTAGTTAAGACCGTAGGGATGGGTCCTGAGGGTTGCATTCATAGTCATAATGAAACAAAATTAGAAGCTACTTTAGATCTTAACAACCTCTGTATTCACTGTGCTGAATTACACACGGAGGAGGGAGTAGGAAAATGGAGGTAAAGTTGGTACTGCAGATAAGCTTGTAGTCTTGCTACAGAAATTTGCAGGAGGGCAAAGCCGACGAAAACTTTTCTTTGATGCAGACATCAGGCACCTAGAATAAATGCTCAGCCTCGCTAGGCCTGTTCTTTATCCCCAAATGGGGGTAATATCATCTATCTTCCAAACTACATCACAGACTTATCAATAAAATTAATAGTTCTCCGTAGAAAAACACTTTAGAACAAATGATCATTATCTACATGCCCTCCAGATTCAGTCTTCATACACTGAAGGGAGTTGTAAAATCTTGCTTCCTCCAAGAACCTTTCTTTTTCATTCATTTATTCATTCAGAAAACATTTATTGAGCAGACACTGCAGATATGGATTGTTTTCACCCACCCTTATGCTCTCGTAGACAGCCTGCTCATTCCTCCTGAGCTAGACAATTCGTAAGGTCTACCTCACATCCTCTTGGCCCACCTGTCTTGCCCCAGCCACTGCTACATCGCTACAGCAAATCACCTGTTCGCAGGCGTATTTTCATAGCATCTTGCTTCCGCTGCACCACATACTGCTTGCTTTCTGCTGTAAGGCTTGATCCAAGAATCTGATGTTGCGTATGCAAAACTGGAAATGTGATGGAATTAACACTCCTAGGGCAACTCTTGACCAAAGAGGAAAGGAGCTGAGATGCATTTTACACGGTTCTCAGAGGGGCTCTATTGAATATGAGCCCCAGTGGCCCACATCTTAACTCAATAACGCACTTTTGGACTAGCTTTCCCTACTTCACCCTACCAAGTCACCCTCCTCTGTTCCCTGGCAACTCTTCCCAACCAGTATACCTGCATGCAAGCTCTATTCTGAAGCTTTGCCTTCGGGGAGAATCTGAGCTAAGATTCCAGTTTTCAAAGAGATATTTCCAGTCTCTGCTGGTTAAGCAGCAGGCCACAAGATCCTATCCATTCTCCCCACCCCCTGGGCCGGTAGTGAATGATTGACAGGAGCTAAAGCCAATCAGATTTTTCTCTTCCCTAGCCATTCAGAATGCAAACTATTCAATCTCTGTGGGATGATGTTTGAAGCAGAAGGGATTATAAAGCCTGGGCTGGGAACACCCATGTGCCCATGGAGGGGAGAAAACCAGTTTGCAAAGAGAAAGAAACGAAGATCACATAGCTTTGGAGAGACATAGGAAAACCGCTAGGTTCCTGGTGATCTTTTGGTTTTTGGTTCAAGTTCCATAATTGACCCATTCTCCCCTCCTATCGTTGGGTTCCCTGAGACTCTTTTATTCTTTTGATAAATATATATTTTTCCTGCTTATACTGGCTTGAGCGAGATTCTGTTATTTGCAACCCAGTAGTTTCTAAATCAGAACATCTTACTGTGCCAGGCACTGAGTTAAGCTCCCATTGTATCATAATGAACAAGACACAGTCCTGCCTTCAGAGTTTAGCATCTAACTGATTAATTAAAAAATGAGGTAGTGCCCCAGTGTCTCACAGCATTTTCTATGTGTCAGAGAGCTAATCTTTTTCATCATAGGCCTGCAAATTCCTCCATCCATAATAATCATTAATTAATCCATTCATAAACACTGCAACCATTTTCTAATCCTTACCATGTATAGGGCACTGCACTGAGTGCTTTGTGTGTGTCAGATCTCTTCACTCTTTGCTGAAATGGTCCATTTCTTTAGTGTTAGGGATAGAGCAGTAAATAAGATCATTTCAAGTTATGATAAGTGCTGTGAAGGAAATAAATCGAGTGATGTGATAGGGAGAAAGCTGCCAGGGCGGAGAGAGTAGAAAGAAAGTGTTTTAGATGGAGAAGGGAGATAGTCAGTGAGGGCCTCTGCATTTGAACTGAGGCTTAAAGAATGAGAAGGACATAGATGTGCAGAAAACCAAAGGAAAAACATTCTAGGCAGAGGGAAGGGTAAGTGCAAAGACCCGGAGGCAGGAATGAAATGAAGGAATAAGTGAATGACTAGACTCCACGTAAGACAACTACCCCTGATGCTTGAATCACATCTGTGATTCTCAGGTGCACAGTGATTTTTTTTTTTTGAGACAGACCTGTGTAGTCACCTAGATCAGGCTGCAGTAGCACAATCGCAGCTCGCTGCAGCCTCAAGCAATCTTCTCATCTCAGCCTCCCAAGTATCTGGGACTACAGGCATGCACCACCAGTCTTGGCTAATTTTTTTCTTAATTTTTGTAGATAGGGGGTCTCACTATGTTGTCCGGGATGGGGTTGAACTCCTGGGCTCAAGCAATCCTCCTGTTTCAGCCTCCCAAAATGCTGGGATTAGTTAATTGTAAATCACTGCACCTGGCCCACAATGAACATTAACTCACTGCACAGTGAGTTTTTTAAAAAAAGGAAAAAAAAAAAAAACCAGCCAGGCATGATGGCCCATGCCTGTAATCCCAGCACTTTGGGAGGCCAAGGTGGGCAGATCATGGGGTCAGGAGTTCAAGACCAGCCTAGCCAATATGGTGAAACCCTGTCTCTACTAAACAATTAGCTGGGTGTAGTGGCACGCACCTGTAGTCCCAGCTACTCAGGAGGCTGAGGCAGAGGAATTGCTTGAACTCAAAAGGCAGAGGTTGCAGTAAACAAAGATCATGCCACTGAACTCCAGCCTGGGCAACAGAGCAAGGTTCTGTCAAAAACAAAAAAACAAAAAAAAACCCAAAACAAAAAACCTACATTTAGGCTACTTGTGCTAGCTAGTATCTAGCTGTTTTAAAGTAGCTAGGCTACAAGAGTAGCCTAAACAGGCATATGTTTTAAAAACAGTTTAAAAACATGTATGTTTTTAAAACGGTGAGTTTTTAGTGCCTTTAAAACATACCCATGTTAAAGCTACTTCTCTAGGGATTTAGATTTCATCAGTCTAGGTGGAACATGATTACCTGTTTTATTTAAGTTCCCAGCAATTCTGATACAAAGAAAGAATGGAGAACAACTATACTAGATAGAAATTAGTACAGTATAATTTAAATAAAAAGGAAGGCAAGCAACAGAGAAATGTGACAGCTTGGCATCTCTCAAATCTGGGTTCAATTCCTTGGTTCCTGAGGCCACAGTCTGTATCCAGGCAACAGTCTCCCAGATGTGGAATTCTGGAGACTGAGAGAAAGGATGTGGATGCATCCCAAAAAGGAAGTGCTTCATTGTAAGAAACTTTGTCCGTGTTACCAGACTCTCCCCAGGCTGGGTCAGGCCCCCGCATCTCTGCTGCTCAGCCCCTTTGCTTACCCCACTAAAGACTTATCACATGGTGTGATATATGCCATTCAAGAACTGTGTCTTCTTCCTCGTGGCATCCTATGTATCTCTCAGGCGTCCACTCAGATGCTGCTTCCTCCAGGAAGCCATCCTTGACTTCACCCTAAGATGGTTTAGGTGCCTCCATTGGGAGTCCCTTTATTATAGATATTATTGCCCTATTTTTAAATTGTATTTAAATATGTCTCCACCAATAATCTGGGAACTCTTAAAGTTTGCTATTGTACATTCATCTATTTCACTGAAGAAAAATAGACCTGCTCTCATGGAGTGTATGTCACCATGGTGGGAGGACAGGCAGCATGCCCACAGTGTCAGGTAAATGCCCTTGGTGTGATGGGAAGACCTGGAGGCCACTGGATGGTTCTGAACAGAGGCATGATGTGACACCACCTTGCTTTTGAAAGCATCACTATGAACTCTGTTAAGAAGAGAGCATGGGGGACCTGGCGCAGTGGCTCACACCTGTAATCCCAGAACTTTGGGAGCCGAGGCAAGCAGATTACTTAAGTTCAGGAGCTCAAGACCAGCCTGGGCAACCTGGTGAAACCCTGTCTCTACTAAAAATACAAAAATTAGCAGGTGTGGTGGTACATGCCTGTAGTCCCAGCTACTTGGGAGGCTGAGGCACTAGAATTGCTTGAACCCAGAAGGCAGAGGTTGCAATGAGCCAAGATTGCACCACTGCACTCCAGCCTGGATGACAGAGTGAGACTCTGTCTAATAAAGAAGAAGAAGGAGAAGTAAAAGAAAAAAGCATGGGGAGGCAAGGGAGAGTGCTAGAAGAACATGGGCAGAGTTATTTCAATTAACCAGGTGAGAGATGGTGGCAGTCTGGATGAAGCGGTAGCAGCAGGGATGGTGAGAACCGGTCAGTTTCTGGATATGTTTTTTAATGGCTTTTCCGAGGTAGAATTGGAAGATTCCTAAACTGTACATACTTGAGAATACAATTTGACAAACTTTGATATATGTGTATACCTGAGAAACTACCACAATCCAGGTAATGAACATGCCTACCTCCCAGAAAGTCTCCTTGTACCCCTTTGAAATCCTGTCTGTCTCTGCTCATCCCCAGGCAACCCACAATGTGCTTTTTGTCATTATAGATTAAGTTCTAGAATGTTCTATAAATAGCACCATGCAATACTCTTTCATGTCTGGCTTTTTCACTAAGCATAATTATTTTGAGATTCACTTATGTTGTTTATGCACCAATCATTTGCTCCTTTTTATTCCCAAGTAGTATTCCATTGTATGCAGGTACTACATTTGTTTATCCATTTACCTACTGATGGACATTTGGGTTATTTTTCATATTCTTGGTGTATTTTGAAGGCAGAGCTGAAAGAATATGCTGGTGCCTAGGCTGTAACATATTGCAGAAAGAGCAGAGTCATGGATAACTCTGAACTTCTTAGTTTAACAACTGGGAAGATGGAGTTGACAGTTACTGAAGTGGGGGACAATGCTGGCCAGAATGAAACACCTCTAACATCCAGCACATTGCCTGGCACATGGTGAGTGTCCTATTGATATCTGTCAAAGAAAGAATAAGGGTAGAGAGAACAAAAGGAGGTGTACATTCAGTTTTGGATGCTGGCAATTCAAATCCTAAGCTTCAGTCCGACCTTCATCTGTTCTCTCCCCTTTTCCACATCCCCCTCACACTCCTGAAGCCCAGGCAGTCATCAACATAAAGAGACTCCTTGGGCACAAAAGAGGTAGAAGGCAGATTCAATTAGAGCAGGATCCCTTGTTCTCAAATGGCCTCCGGTCCAGGAAGTATTGTTTTCCCCCCAGCACGGGGCTGAATGCACAACTCTCCTCTTTGGTTTCTGAACAATAAGCTTCCAAATTACTCTCCGCCTGGCAGATCCACTTGAGATCTATGAGCCTCTGAGAAGTCCCCTCCTTCTCCTCCATCCACCCTGTACCTCCCAAATGCTCCAACATCACTAACTGATGCTTCACCAGAGCCGGGTACTAAGGTGAACTGTCATAACAAGGCGCACACATCAATTCTTTCAATGCAAAAAGATATAAAAAGGCAATACACAAATGAATACATAAAAATGGCCAATAAATGTAAAGAAGGAGGTACCCAGCCTCACTTGCACTCAAATGAGAATTTCTGCGATCTTGAGAGAACATCCTTTTCCTGTCAAATTGGCATAATTAAAACAAATGCAAATAAGCTGACATTGGCAACAGTGTGAGGGCACAGACAGAAATGTACTTTGCTGGTGAAAGTGCAAATTGGTACAACCATTCTGGAGGAAGTTTAAAAAGTGGCCATAGTCTGATGCAAAAGTTCTGCATCTAGAAGTCTACCCTGTTTGAATTGTTAGGGATGCCTGTGAAGATATCCATGCTATCATTATCAATAATACAAAATATCACTAATAACCTTAACATGTTGTGATGTAAGAAAACTGTTTTCTCTTACTCTACTCTCACTACATAATCAACATCATACTTCTGATACCAGATATGTGGGCTGTTTGTTTGTTTGTTTGTTTGTTTTTGAGACAGAATCTCACTCTGTCGTCAGGTGCAGGCTGGAGTGCAGTGGCGCCATCTTGGCTCACTGCAACCTCTGCCTCCTGGGTTCAAGCGATTCTCCTGCCTCAGCCTCCTGAAGTAGCTGGGACTACAGGCGCATGCCACCATGCCCAGCTAATTTTTGTATTTTAGTAGAGATGGGGTTTCACCATGTAGGCCAGGACGGTCTCAATCTCTTGACCTTGTGATCTGCCCGCCTTGGCCTCCCAAAGTGCTGGGATTACAGGCGTGAGCCACCGTGCCTGGCCATATGTGGGATTTTAACCCTACACATCAAGTGAGCAATCAGTTCTGCAAGGGACACCAGCTGGGTGTCCTCTAATTCAATTCTGACACTATCTACCTGGAGACAGCATCTGATCCCATAGGTTGAGGGCTCAGTTCCACAAGACTGCCCCCCAACTTCAGATGCCAATTTCAAGTAATAGGTTGCCACCTATGCTTGACCAATCAGTTGTAAATCAGAGTTTCCATGATCCTCTCCCTTTCGTTCAATTAATTTGCTAAGATGGCTCACAGAACTCAGGGAAACATTTACTTATGCTTACTGGTTTATTAGAAAGGATATTACAGAGAATACAGATGAACAGCCAGATAGAAGAGATGCATAGGGGCAACGTGTGTAGGAAGGAGCATGGAGCTTCCATGCCCTCTCTAGGCACTCTACCCTCTGGAAACCTTTGTTAATCTCTCTGGAAGCTCTCTAAGCCCTCTCCTTTTGAGTTTTTATGGGAGCTTCTTCACATAGACATAACTGATTAAATCGCTGCCCATTGGTGATCAGTCCCTCTCTCCTCTCCAGAGGTTGGGGAGTGGAGCTGAAAAGTCCCAACCCTCTAAACCTGCCTTGGTCTTCTCTGTGAGCACCTCCCATCCTCACCAGTCAGTCAATCTATTAGCATACCAAAAGGCACTCATCTCCTTGAAGATTGCAAGGACTTCAGGAGTTGTATGCCAAGAAAGGGAAAACAGAACAAAGACCAAATATATACTTCACAGCACCACAGCACGCAGAGAAATTATGGCACTGCCCATCAATAGAATAGATAAATGCAATGTGTATATTCATACAATGACTTGTACAGCAATAAACATGAATAGACTAGAACTATATGCAACAACATGGGTGAATCTTTCAAATATAACAATTAGTAAAAGAAGAAAAAAAGAGTACACAGATTACAATTCCATTATATAGAGTTCAAAAACAGGCAAAATTAAACTATTTTTAATGATGCAAACACAGGTGGTTAGACTGTAAGGGAAAACAATAAAATGATTTCAATTAAAGGCAAGATAGTAGTTGTCTCCAGGGAAAAGGAAGGAGGGAGGAAGGACATACCGGGAGCTTCTAAGGTCCTGGCAATGTCTTATTTTTTTGGTCGAGAGTGGTAGTTACATGGGTGCTCGAATTGCTCTGATTCTTTATGCTGTGTCTTCTGACCTCTGGTTCTTTCACTGCTAATCAAGATCAGAGAATGAGATTATTTCCTTCAAAGTTATGAATGAAACATCTCTGAATTTGCAAAAATTCAGCATCAGTGAGGGGGAGAAATAGCTGATACAGCTTGCTGAAGTTCTGCTCTTTAAACCAATTAGTTAAATAAAAATGTGTCTGAGTTGGGGTCAGCGAGCGAAGAGAGAAAACAAACGCCAGATAATCAGGGGTCGCAGATTCAGCCCCCAGGATATGTAGCTTCTGTTAAGTGCTACGCACTGATCTGGACATTGAAGTAGAGTAAGAAGTGATGGCACCTGGCCTTAAGAACTCACAGTGCAAGGAAGGTGGCAGGACAGTGGTGAAATCAGTCATTTCTGAGAGGTGAGAGAAAGATTTGAGGCCAGAGAAGAGAAAAAAAAAAGAAATTAGGGTGTTTTTTTCTCTAACCCGCTATTTATATTCTAGCCCAATTCCGCAGCAGATAGCAACTATCTAGTATTCAGAAGCAAAGAACGGCTTCCTTTTTCCTCGCAGGGTTAAGTTCAAGCAAATGTCAGTGCATCTAGTGCCCTCGCCTAGGAAATAACAAGACTACAAGTCCACAGGAACAACTGGGTTCTCCCTGGTCAAAAGGAGATGATGAGAGTGGAGCTCAAGAATTCTTCATGTTAAGATATTCTAGCATCGAATTTAGAAGCTGAAGTGCTTACTGGTGATTATTGTTAGTTAAAACAAAAACAGTAACAGCAATAAGGATGACTGTAAAATTTACTGAAGAATTAAAGGTACCAGATGTTTAAAGTGCATTATTTTGTTGTATAATCTAATATGTAACATTTTTGGATATTAGTAAAATTCCAATGAGGAAATGAAGAAACGGAGAAGTGAACTTACTGGACCAAGGCCACACAGCTGGTTGGTGGCAGAGTTTGTGTTAGAACCAGAGCTGCCTGACTCCTAAGCACTATACGAAGAGGTATCACATGCATATACTGTCGTGATATATAGGTCCAGCCTCCAAGAGGGACCCGTGGCCGTTTCGCACTGCTCTGCTCACTCCAGAAGCATTGACTTGAGGGCAAGGGAATTTCTAGGCCAAGGAAGGCAGGATGGCAAGGAAGAACCGGGTGATGTTGAATTGTTTTAGTGACTTTTCTCTGACAGTGCTCATGGTTCTTGGGGGGATGACCAGGCATCCGGAGGTCCTGGTGATAGATGACTGCATTCCTAATGTAAGTTTGATTTATAAATTAGTCTCCACTCTCTCCTCTCATGCTGGCCAGGGGACCTGGACCTTGAAATTGTTGAGGGGGAGGGAGGAAGAGCTGGGGAGGAAAGTCTTTGGGCTCCATTGAGTCGCTGGAGGAGGGATTAAATTAGATGTGGCAATTAAGATCTTTAGATACCTCCCACTGGCATCACGAGGAATCAGGGAGAGGGCAGATTCCATACCACTGGGTATTTCCTTCACCCCTTGAGTCAAAGTGATGAGATTTCTCCTGTCTTCCCTCAAATCACCTTCTCAGGCTACACCACTGTGAATCCATGTCTCATTCTTATGCTTCTGAGAGTGGCAAGATCATTGTCAGTGGCTTATGGGGAAGTGAATGAGACTGAGAACAAAGATTAAGAGAACATAGAGACTTCGGAAGGTTGTGATGGAAAAGAGTAAAGTCATACAAGAGTTCCGTGAATGATTCTGATAACAACAACCATTTGTTAAAGACTGGCTATAGACTAGACACAGTGGCTCACACCTGTAATCACAGCACTTTGGGAGGCTGAGGGGGGCAGATCATGAGGTCAAGGGATTAAGACCATTGTGGCCAACATGGTGAAACCCTGTCTCTACTAAAAACACAAAAATTATCTGGGTGTGATCGTGCATGCCTGTAGTCCTAGCTACTCAGGAGGCTGAGGCAGGAGAATTGTTTGAACCCAGGAGGCGGAGGCTGCAGTGGACCAAGATCATACCACTGCACTCCAGCCTGGCGACACAGCAAGTCTCCATCTAAACAAACAAACAAACAAAAAAAACTCACTACATACCAAGCTCTTTGCTTACTGCTTTATTCATATTATCTCTTTAACACCTCACAAGAAACCTGCGAAGCAGGTACAATTATTAGCTGCATTTCATAGATAAAGAAATTGAGGTTTATAGAGTTCAGGTGATGTTCTTAGGATATTAATTGATAAGCTGTGGTTTTGGAATCCGAACCCTGATCTATCTTTTTCCAATGGTCCATGCTCTTAGCATTACAAGATACTGCTTTTCAACTCAGAACAATTCGTTCTGAAATGAATTTAGTAGATCTCAGACATTTAAAAATTAAATAGGCCAGGCGTGGTGGCTCACGCCTATAATCCCAGCACTTTGGGAGGCCAAGGCAGGCGGATCACAAGGTCAAGAGATCGAGACCATCCTGGTCAACAAGGTGAAACCCCATCTATACTAAAAATACAAAAATTAGCTGGGCATGGTGGTGCATGCCTGTAGTCCAGCTACTTGGGAGGCTGAGGCAGGAGAATTGCTTGAACACAGGAGGCGGAGGTTGCAGTGAGCCGAGATCGTGCCATTGCACTCCAGCCTGGGTAACAAGAGTGAAACTCCATCTCAAAAAAAAAAAAAAAAAAAAAAAAAAAAAAGGGGGAAAAAGGGAGGGGGGGGGGGGGGGAAAAAAAAAAAAAAAAAAAAAAAAAAAAAAAAAAAAAAAAAAAAAAAAAAATAGATGAGAAGAGGAGAGGAGGGGAGGGGAGAAGAGAGGAATTATCAGAGTGCATTGGGTGTAATGACATGTGAAACAGATATCAAACAAATATAAGCATTTATCTCCTACTGAATGTGTGTACACACATGCATCAACAGTTTTGCCACGTAAAATATATTTGAGAAACACTGCTTCAAGCTCTTTAGTATCTTCATTCTTTCAGCACAGTTCCAAATAGATGCAAGGTGCTGTCCGAGGTGCTGCCCAAAGCACCCAAAACACAGGTATGAATGCATGAGCCCTGTTCCAAGCAAATCCAAGTCCAGCAGAGGAGACAAACTTAAAGCATGCCATATGCAAAGCCCTATGATGGAAGACGCTCAGGAAGGCTGAAGGGAAAGCCGAATCCAGGTTAGGAGGAGGACAACTCTCAGGAAAAAAGGACAACTCTCCTTTGCAGAGGAGGGCCCCCCGTGAACTGAGTCCTGAAGCTGTCAAAGCACATAGGTGATGAGGTTCTTGGGGGAGAACGTTGCTCTATCATCCACATAATAAATGAGAAGTAAGAGCGCATCCCCATACTTGCTTCATGGGAATAATAGAGGATCCTTATTGAGTATTTACTATGCGCCCCACTTTACAATCACAATAATCACACAAGGAGGGTCCAGGATGATAATTCCAATTTATAGATGAGGAGACTGGGCTTCTATGCGGTGAAATGATGTGCTCAAGATTTCAAAGCTGAAAACGTCAGGGACAGAATTTATAGTCAAGCAGGTCACTCCATTGTGCATGTTCTCAATCAAAGCAATATTCTTCCTCTTTGACCATATCAATAAAGAGTTTAGAAAGGGAGGAGAAAAAGCAAGGTGGACATTAAAGGAATGGGGTAGAGATCGGGTGATCTTGAAATCGTGACTTTGTATACATATGCCTAACAAGCCTGGGAGGTAGGTGCAATGATCATTCCACTTTACAGATAAGGACAGTGAGGCTCAGAGTAACAGAGTGATGTCCTCAGCAGCCACATCCATGTAAACCCCGGTCCTGGGTCTACATTGCCCCGGTTCTGCTTCCTGACCCAGAGTTTGGGAAAACCCCTTGCCTCTCAGGCCTTGCGGGGGGAAGCCTCCACTGCTAGCCTAGCTGATGAGGCATCCCATCTCTGCCTGGGAAATGTGGGAGCCATGCACCAGTAACCCCGAGCCCCAGAGGAGACAAGACTTCTAATTAGATGACTGTGTTCTGATGTCTGCCCAGACTGTAGCAGACAAATGGAGACGAGATGAGAATCCCAAATCACTCTGTCTTTTTGGACCTCTGAAGGTGGTGTCCCAGTAAGATGGCATTTCTGAAGAGTGGTGATGGGGTCTGGCTCTGGGACAAGAGAACAAAGAAGCGTGGTAGGAGGGAAGGAGAGCTGGCAGTGGAGGGTGGTAAAGACACCACCCTCCCTGCAAGGGAAAAAAAAACAGAGATGAGTATTCATCGTCCTGGTTTTGAGTCCTAGGAAAGGCTGGCATTAAAAATTAGCTTTGTAGATTGGGAAGAGCCCAGCATTTGGGCAGAGAAGACAGGCTTTGCAGTCTTATTTCCCCTCCTAACATGTATGTGCATCCTCTTCTGTAAAACGGATGTAAAAATGGCCACACCTAACCCTGATACAGAGTTAAGGGTGTGCCAGATTTTCTTCTAAAGTGCCACTTTTCATAATTAATTAGTTGAGTCCTCAAAACAATCCTTCGAGGTAGATATGTCCATTATCCCCATTTTACAGAGAAGGAAACTGAGACGCAGTAGTAATTTAGGTTATAAATGGAAGAGACAGAGTTTGAACCCCAAATGTAGGTCCTTAGCTATTATGCTGCCAGGAGAAAGAAATACATTGTTGTAGACGGTGCTGCTTACTGAGCACATTCCATACTCACGTGCCCTCATTTAATCCCCCTGGTATTGGTTTCGTCAGTCCCATTTTACAGATGGGGCAACTCTAGGGCTTGGAGAGCTGTAGTAATGTGTACATGGTCTCGGAGAGGTCAGGGTATGACCCCAAACCCAGATACCTAGCTACCACACTGGTGGGCCCCCTTTCTGGTTAATCCTAAAAATCACCCAGGAGGGTGCTAAACATTCAGATTCCATTCTTACAGCCTTTCTGGAGTAGGTCTAAGAACGTGTACATATAAGGTACACCCAAGGGGTTTCTAATTATGCATCACTTGCCAAAATTACATAAAATAATACCCAAATGCATTGGCAAACTGCAAAGTGACATAAAAAGGCTATGAAGTATCATGATAATAATAATGCGTATTCTTATTATTAATGACAAGCCATTGTAAATGTGTGCAAACCATGGTAACGTGTGCAAAGTTCTAATGAAGGTGATATCTAAAAAATAAAAGGCACATTTCCTGACCTCAAGAAGGTACAAATTTATTAACTGAGATAAAGGGTGTTTTCTTTCATTTTTTCTTCTTTCTTTCTTTCTTTCTCCATTTCTCCTTCTTTCTTCCTTTCTCTCTCAGGAGTGAGTTGCTAATAGAACATGCCAAGAAATAATAAGCGAATTCATGCTACTGCCAGCATAGAAAGCTAGTGTGCTTTCAATTACCTGTGTTCACAGAGCAAAAGGAGGCTACAGTGTATTTGAATTCCTTGAATCCATTCTGTCAGAGGGTGGGGAAAGGGGCTGAGAATACTCTAACCAGCGGGGAGGGTAGCTATATCACACTATGGGTGCAGTGTCTGGGCATGGAGGAGGGAGGTCCTATCAGAGATGTGACAGAGCCAGCAAAAGAATATCATTGGACTTCCTAGCTCTCTGTGTATAGAAATCACCCAATTGTCATCAAGATAGAAACACCCACACACTGCAAGCAGCCTCCTACTAACTCAAGTTGAACCCTGTCTACTTAGCTAGGGTTCTGCTGATGATGTTCAGGACAAGCATGACTTTGCATTCTTACAAACATACAACTCTCTCTTCTTCCATTGCTCAATTTTTAATACTGTTTGCTCATGTTTCCTTTTACTCCTCTGTGATTCATTTAAAACAAACGATTATCTTTGCCCCTGGTCCTCTTTAGGAGCCATGCTTATTTCCAACCCTGGCAAACCTTTTTTCAAAGTACCTAGCGGTTTTCCCAGGATCCACCCAGATTTTTGAATCTGAAGATCCAAGAGGCTTTAGGAAGTCTGTATATTTTTTAAGAGACAGGGTGTGGCTTTGTTGCCCAAGCTGGTCTCAAAATCCTGGGCTCAAACCATCCTCCTACCTTGGCCTCCCAAAGTGCTGGGATTACAGGCATGAGCCACCGTGCCTGGCCAGAAGTCTATATTTTTTAAGAAACAGGGTCTGGTTTTGTTGCCCAAGCTGGTCTCAAACTCCTGGGCTCAAACCATCCTCCTGTCTTGGCCTTCCAAAGTGCTGGGATTACAGGCATAAGCCGCTAAACCCAGCCCAGGAAACCTGTATTTTTAACAAGACCCCCTATTTGACTTTTACATGTAGCCAAGTTTGAAAGACACAGGGAACATCATCATATTCACTCATTCAGCAATTATTTGCAGAGTACCTACTATATGGCAGGGTCAAACTAAGACCAAGGGACACACTTATGAACAAAACCAGATAGGGTTCCCATCCTCACGGACCCTGGAGTCAAGCAGGGAAAATGGAAGAGTCATAAACAGTACAAGAAATGTATAGGCTCAAAACACATGGGAGCTAGAAAAGGGAAGATCAGGGAGTTATGCTGGTCAGCCTAATTCAGACTGGAGGTGGGTGACCAAGCCAGGTTATCACCAGTTGCAACATTTTGACTAAAAGTTTAGGAGTAAACCAAGAAGGGAATGAGGCTGGGGTGAGAATCCAGATGAGAATGGAAGACAAAGCTCCAAGGAGGGGAATAGCACATGTGAAGCCCCTGACACAAGAGGCAGAGATGCCCCAAGGAACAGAAGGCAGGCAGGTGGGGCTGCAGCATTTTGATCAATGTATCACAAAATCAGCATTTTGATCAATGTGTCACAGATTCAGAGTGGGGTGGAGCCAGGGCCAAGTCAGCATGTGTCAGGAGTTTATTTAGATTTGACCCTAAGAGGGGTGAGAAGTTGTTCAAAGGTTTGAAGTGGGAAGTGGCATGACCTGAATTTATAATCTTTAAAAAACAGCAGAGGGCCTCCTCCCACCCCTGGGATATTTTAATCATCTAATGTCCACGGATAAGACTGCACTTCTGAAGACTTGATTCCATTATGGAATACTGGAAGGAAAATTAGCAAGGAAGTGGGATCCCCAGCCTCCAGCCTGCTCCCTTGCCCCCTCTCCCAGAGAGTAAATAGAAGTCCATTTTGAAATTAAATGTGCGGTCACCAGGACAGGAAGGAAAAACCTCCTGGTGTGTGTGCTCTGGTCCCCTTGCTACCACCGTTTCAATTCCATACCTGCTGGGAACGAGTCTCTCTGCTGTGTTCTCCAGAGAGCGAAGTGATCAAAAACCCCTTCTACAATAAACACTGCAGATGAGTCTACAAAGGATCTTAGAGGAATGACATGCTGGGCTGGGCAAGGCCTGATTGCTCCAGGATTGTGGGTTATGAGCATTTAGGAGGCTGCACAGGGCATACTGTAGTGTCTGCTCAGCATCCAGGACTCCTTCTAGTTTGGGTGGGTGGAGCAGACTCCATATCTGTACATAGGATAGCTCAGAACTGGCCAAACAGGTGTTCACCCTGGTCTTATTGATTGATTGAACGACAGGATTAGGAACCAATCAGAATCAATAAGACTCTATCCTTTGAATTTGGGGAAAATGCCAGGAAAGGAAAATACTTCCATTTTGTTATTTGAGTTTTCTTTTTTCTTTTCTTTTCTTTTTGAGACAGTCTCACTGTTGCACAGGTTGGAGTTCAGTGGCGTGATCTTGGCTGACTGGAACCTCCACCTCCTGAGTTCAAGCAGTTCTCCTTGCCTCAGTCTCCCAAGTAGCTAGGATTACAGGGATCCGCCACCACACCTGGCTAACTCTTGTATTTTTAGTAGAGACGGGGTTTTTCCATGTTGGCCAGGCTGGTGTGGAACTCCTGACCTCAGCTGATCTGCCTGCCTCAGCCTCTCAAAGTGCTGGGATTACAGGCTCAAGCCACCTTGGGTTTTCTAAAAGAATAGAATGTGAGCCTGGAGCTGCTGGTTGTCTTCTTGTCATCACAAAGGGAGAGGCTGCCTGAGAATGAAACCAACATGCAGTAACTAAGAGTTGAGATGGGATAAGGGGTAAGGATGGAGGACACAGAGAGGAACAGAGAGAGGAGGCTGCAGAGGATGTCATTTGACCCTAGGGATCCAGCTGGAATGACCAATGTTTCAGTTGCATGGACAAATATAAACTATTTTGGGGACCTGGTTATCTTTGAATGAGGTTTCTGTGTCTTGCGACTGAGAGTGCCAAATCTTGCAGATGCATCTCCCTTTCTCCTCAAACTCTCACCACATCTCGCCCCAGCAAGCTTTGGAAATGTAGGAGACAGAAGTGGATCGTGACAAGTGCAATCTGCACTGGCTCTCTCTCTTTAGACATGAGCAATGGGAGAATTCAAATTCCCATAAATAGGAGGAGAAATAAAAGTATGACATAATTCCGTTGCAGCATGCAGGGTTCAAACTAGACTACTAGAAAGACTTCCTCAAACAAGAGATTCTTTTGAAAGAGAGTATTTCTATCAATAGTCTCTTCATGATCATTCCTTTAATTGGAGCAGACAGCTCTTGCTCAGATCACCTGTCTGCTCTGGATCACAATATTTCCAAAAAAAGTGAAGGAAAGAAAGACAGAAAAAAAAAGGGAAGGAGAAAGGAAAAAGGAAGGGAGGAAAGAAGGAGGGAAAGAAAGAAGGAAGAAGGGAAGAAAGTGAGTGGGGGGGGAGAAAAGGGGGAAAAGAAAAATGAAAGGAAAGAAGGAAGGAAGGAAAGAAGGAAAGGAGGGAGGGAGGGAGAGCAAAGGAAAAGAAACGAGAGAGAAAGAAAGAAGAAGGAAGGAAGGAAGGAAGGAAAAAGAAAGAAAGAAGGAAAGAAAGAAAGAAAGAGAGAAAGAGAGAAAGAAAGAAAGAGAAAGAAAAGAAAAGAAGGAAGGAAGGAAGAAAAGGAGGAAGGAAGGAAGAGGAAAGAGGATTTTTAAATCAGCAGTTCTCTATCCTCACTGCCTATCTGAATCACCTGTGGAGCTTCTGAAGCCAAGTCACGTCCAGGTTCTACCTCCAGAAATTCTGATTTAACTCATGGTGGGTGGGAGGAAAAGTCGGCATTCTCGGAAGACTACTCCGTTGTGCTGGTGCCTTCCTCATGAAAGTGTGGTCCGTGAATCTGCAGTGTCAGCATCGCCTGGGAGTGTGTTTGAAACGCCCGTGTCTTAGGTCCTGCCCCAAGCCTGTAGAATCCCAATCTGTTTTTATATGATCCCTAAATGATTCAGAAGGTTCATGTGCACATTTAAGTTCAAGAAGTTTTAAGAGACAGGAACCCCCCTGAAACTAACATCAATTCTGGGGAGAAGACATTGCTCTGTGCCCTGAGACACTCACAGTGTCTTCAGAGGAGCAGCCTACCCTGGAGGGGAGGGGTGAGTGTGACTCTTCAAATAGAGAGGGGAGGACCACTTCAGCCAGGGAGATGGAACTACCTAGAGCTCCCATGCCTCTCTATCGCCCCTGCCTTCCAGGCATGACTCACTGAGCTGTGCAATGGGCACTTCAGTAGCCCACACACAGAGTGGCCCAGAATTACAACTCTGGAGCAGCATCCCACAATTACAGATGAGGAAATCACTTTTATCTTTTATTAGCATTCCTTAATAGAGATGGTCTGCTCCGAGGTGTGACTGCCTCAGTGATAAGCTGGACTAGCTGCATGCCCTTTCTACCAGCCAGCTCTGATGTAAATGTCAATCACCAGGGAGACTCTGATTTGGTTCTTCTGGGGTGGGGCTGGGATTCTGCATTTCTAACCAGGTGGTGCTGATGCTGCTGGTTCTTTGAGTCTTGAGGAGGACTCTGCCTCCACACATATGTCCAGAAGACTCACTAGGAAGCATTCCTGTGCTGAGAGTTTTCTCTAATACAAACTCATCTACTTCTTACAATGCCATAAGGTGGTGGAATTATTATAAATTATACCCATTCTTCCCCAGAAGCAACTGAGACTCAGAACCCACTTGAACCTCAATCAGCCGAATTCCCAGACCTAACCAAGCATTAGAATAGCCTGGGGACCTTTTCAAAATACACTCCCTGGAAGATGTGGATTCTGGGGAGGGTGCAGGAATATGTATCTTTTAAAGGTCTTCAAGTAATTACAATGTAACTAGTATGTGGACCGACTTCCTTTTAAGACATCACCACCTGTCTAGGCCAGATCAGAACAATCTTGCCCTTTCTATTTCCTTTAAAGAGTGGTTGTATTGGCCAGGTGCCATGGCTCACGCCTGTAATGTCAGCACTTTGGGAGGCCAAGGCAGGTGGATTATGAGGTCAGGAAATCAAGACCATCCTGGCCAACATAGTAAAACCCAGTCTCTACTAAAATACAAAAAATTAGCCAGGCATGGTAGCATGCCTGTAGTCTCAGCTACTCAGGAGGCTGAGGCAGGGGAATTGCTTGAACCGGGGAGGCAGAGGTTGCAGTGAGCCAAGATTTTGCCACTGCACTCCAGCCTGGTGACAGAGCAACTCTGTCAAAAAAAAAAAAAAAAAGAAAGAAAGAAAGAAAGAAAAGTAGCTTTATCTTATTTTCTTTATGTCCTTGACACCTAGCTCAAAATCTGCCAAAAAACAAGAGCTTAATAAGAGTTATTGATTGACTAAATGAATTGAGATGTGGCTAGAGGATGGATGGATGCATGCATGTATGTGTGCAAGGAGGGAAGAAGGGTGGGAGATAGAAACAAAGGTAGGAGGGAGGAGGAATCCATCTGGCGGCCCCATAGAGCTTGCCATTTTTACCCAAACTTGCATCAATTTCTCAGACACATTTTTAAAATACCATAGATAGAAAATAATGGGTAGTATCTCAGCAGGTGAGCAATACAAGGTGCAATGACTACATTCACAGGATGCACCAAAATCCATGCCAATTAATGGACAAAGGAGGGAGGGAATGGAGAGCCTGTCTCTGCTGGAAGATATGGAAGGACTCTGTCAGCATCTGTGCCAACCAGCGTGACTGGCTCCCTGGGTGTCAGTGATTAAACTAAAGCCACAACCTATTTGCAGAGACAAGCCTCCCTGGGCTTATTTTGCCAACTTGAATATAACCTAGTCCTTTTTCTTTTTCCACTCTTCTCCCTGACCTGGCCTCCTTTTTATCTTAATTTCCTGCCTTTCCCTCTGTCTTGTTCTCAGGGTCTTATAACCTTCCGCTCAATGCTCAGTGCTCCTCACCTCTATCTTTCTCTAGAGGTAAAATTGGGACCACTTTCTCATCAAGATCCATCCTATTACCATCAAGCGTGTAGAACCAGCCAGTCTTCAGCACAACCACAAATTAAGTGAAAGTAGTCTTCACATTCTTGCCATCTCCCAGCCCCATTGAAACACAAGCCTCCCTTCTCCCAACCTCACACCAAATAGTCATTTTCTTATCCAGTCCCATAGCCTTCAAGAGCCTCTACACACTGATGACTCTGAAATTTATATTTTGTTTATTTATTATATTTTATTTATATATGTTTTGTAGAGACAGGGTCTTAGTCTATGGCCCAGGATGCAGTGCAGTGATGTCATCATAGCTCACTGCAGCCTTATAGTCCTGAACTCAAGTGATCCTCCCACCTCAGCCTTCCAAGTAGCTAGGACTACAGGTGTGTGGACCATGCTCAGCTACTTAAATTTTTTTTTTTTTTGGTGGAGACAGGGTCTTTCTATCTTGGCCAGGCTGGTGTTGAACTCCTAACCTCAAGCAATTTTCCCACTTCGGCCTCCCAAAGCACTGAGATTACAGGTATTGAGCCACCATGTCTGGCCTGAAATTTACATTGTCAATCACCACTTGTCCCCTTGCTTCCAGGCTTGTATATCTAACTGAGTCATTAGGGTTTTCCCTTGGAAGTCTAACAATGATCTTAACATAACCTATCTACAACCAAACCTCTAACTCCCTTCCATTCTTCTCCTCCCATGGTCGTCTCCACCTTAGTTGTGGGACCACCATTCACCCAGTCTCAGTCATCCTTGACCATTTCCCATCTCTCACTCCCAGAGCTAATTCTTTGGGAAGTCCTGAGAGTTCAACCTTCACCATACATTCTGAATGGGAACTCACATCATCCCCTTCATTACCACCCTTGTCCAAGCCACCATTATCTCTCTCCTGGATAATTTCAACACCCTCCGAATTGGTCTTCTGGCTTTTCTTATTGCCTTCCACCATGTTCACCCTCCCTACAGAGTGAACCTTTGAAAATAGACATCGGTTCCTATCACTCACCTGCTTAAGCCTCTCTTAAAGCTCACCATCTCTTCGCCGTTTGCCATTTCACTGTGACCTTCAAGGTCCTAAACAAGCTTGTCCCAGGCTATCTCTTCGAACATACTTCCTAACATTTTGCCTGCTCACAATGCTTTTGAGTATTCCTAACATATCTATAAGCAAACCTTTAACTCTCCCCCTCTCTTCTCCTCCCATGATCCTCCCCAGCACCAACTTCCTTCCCACCTCCCTACCTTTGAACTTGCTGCTGGTTCATTCTTCACTCAGATATTCATATAACTTACTCCCTACATCAAGTTTTGCTCAAATTTTACCTCCTTGGAGGGTATTTAAAATAGTGTCTTGCTGTATCTTTAATAAATGCTGCTGAGAAATTTGTATATCCTAAGCAAATGAATGAAACTAGACCCCTATCTCTTGCCATATATGAAAATAAAATCAAAATGGATTAAAGACATATCTAAGACCTGAAACTACGAAACTCCTAAAAAAAATGGGGGAAACTTTCAAGGAAATTGGTCTGCACAATGATTTCTTGAGTAATACTTCAAAAGCACAAGGAACCAAAGCAAAAAAGGACAAATAGGATCACATCAAGCTAAACACCTTCTGCACAGCAAAGGAAGCAATGAACAGAATAAAGAGACAACCTGCAGAATAGGAGAAAATATTTGCAAACTATTCATCTCACAAGAGATTACTATCTAGAATACATATGGAACTCAACAGCAAAAACAAACAAACAAAAAACAAATAATCCAATTTTTAAATGGGCAAATTAGCTGAACAGATATCTCTCGAAAAAGGACACACAAATGGCCAACAGGTTTATGAAAAAATACCCAATATCACTCATTAGGGAAGTACAAATCAAAACCACATGATATATCATCTCACCACAGTAAGAATGGCTATTATCCAAAAGACAAAAAACAACAAAAGCTGGTGAGGATGCAGAGAAAGGGGAACACATATACTGTTAGTGGGAATGTAAACTAGTACAGCTACTACAGAGAACAGTATGGATATTCCTCAAAAACTAAAAATAGAACTACCATATGATCTAGCAGTCCCATTTCTGGGTATATGCCCAAAGTAAAGGAAATCAGTATGTTGAAAGAATATCTGCATTCCCCTGTCTATTGCAGCAGCATTCACAATAGACAAGATCATAGAATCTACCTAACTGTCCATCAACAGATGAAGAAAATGTGGTGTCTGTATACAATGGAATACTATTTAACCATATAAAGAACACAATTCTATCATTCACAGAAGCATGGATGAGCTCGAAGGACATTATGTTAAGTGAAATAAGCCAAGCACAGAAAAATAAATACCCCCATATTCTCACTCATATGTGGAAGCTGCAAAACAGATCTCATAGAATTAGAGAATAGAATAGTCGTTAATAGAGGTGGGGAAGGATGGGAGGAGAGGAGATAGCTAAAGGTTAGTTAAGGGAAACAAAAGTACATCTAGTAGAGGAAATAAGTTCTAGGGTTCTACAGTACTATGAGGTGACTATTGGGAACCACAATTTGTTGTATATTTTCAAATAGCTAGAAGTGTGGATTTTAAATGGTTTCCACACAAAGAAATGATAAACATTTGAGATGATGGATATGCCAATTATCCTGATTTGATCATTACACATCGCATCCAAGTATGGAAATATCACACTGTCCCACTTAAATGTGTACAATTATTATGCATCAATTAAAAATAACAAAAGCAAAACAAAATAATGTCTTGTCATTCCTCATTCTCTCTCCTGAGCCCATCTTATTTTCCTTCATACAACCTATTACCAACTCATTATATTTGTAAACACACACCCATCTACTCACACATTTATTTCCTTATCATCTGTCTCCATCCAACAACAAAAGAGCCTCATAAGACCTTTTCTATACTGATCTCAGCTGCATCCCTGATGCCTTGGACAGTGCCTGGAACATAGCAGATATTCAGTCTAGTCGTTGAACAAATGAGAATTGTCTGCTTCTGCCTTGCTCAGCGGCATGTTCATCTGGATTATAAAAACCATGCTTTATCTGTTCATATATTCATCATTGTCCTGGTATTTTGCTTTTCAACAAATAAACTCAGTAAAAGCTTGCTTCTATATGGCTTGTCAAGTAAGTAACAACACATTCACATCATGGAATTCCATATATTCTTATTCCATTTTTTGAAAAAAAAAAAAAAGTCATAATGCTAATAGAAAAGAAGACAAGAAGGTTATGGCACAGAATGAAAATAAGATAATCTTTATAGAATGATGACTAAAGTTTTATTTCTTTGTTGGCTTTTCTCCATTTTTAAATTATTCCACAATGAAAATGTACTACTCACACAATCAAAATCTAATTGAAAAACATTTTAATATAATCCTGTTTGGAGGTAAAAACACTAATCATCTAATGCTCTGACAGTTTATATGCTGAGACCTGAATTCTCACCTCTGCTCCTTAGGTTGCTTCCAGGCAAGACATTATCTTCTAGGACCAAGACTCAGTGTGTTCCTCTGAAAAATGGGGACATAATTTGTTCTTGATATAGAAATATGATGAGGCTCAAATACCAATGTCTACATGCAAATATTTTGAAAACAGAAACAGCAGTACATTTTGAGAGCTCATCACTAATTAATCCTTATAGAGCATTGGTAGGTATTATAGAGTTTGCTCCCTTCTTAGCAAAGATATTTGCATATCCATGCTTCATCCCAAAGGGGTGCCTCATGGTGGAAATGTTAGGCACTGTAGGGAGGGAAACGGAGGAACCAGTTTTTCATCAGGCCGCCCTTTAGGCTCCCCTAGATTGTCATTACCTAAGTGACCACCCACTGTTTACATGCAAGACTTGATGTTTCAGGGCATTCTCCTGAAATGATCTCTCTGGGGAAGATGGCTACAGCAGGAGCTAAAAGCAGGCAATTGGACCGTGAAACCCTCTTTCTTTCCCTTTCCCTTCAAGTCACACCCAGATTCCCAATTATACCCCATAACCCATCCAAATATGCCAACACTATCAAGCATGCATATGACTAAACAGCCTTCATTTAAGTTGTGACAATTTTCCCTTCAAAAATAAAAGTGCATCTGAGAGTCTGTGATATTTTGCCCAAATTGAGCTGAGTGCCGCAGATCAAGGATGACGGCAGACACGAAGGGTTGGCTCATTAACCTTGCCTAATGTCTCCTACCACAGTCTCTAAGAGAAAGGCTCACTGGGCAGCCACCAGATGAAACCTCCATTAAGTTCCTTCCCCCTGTGCGGGCCTCAGTTTCCCTATCTGTAAAATCAGGAGGAGAGCAGGGAACAGGGAATCAGATAAGTATCTCTCTTACATATATCACCTAGTAGTATCCTATTTTTTTTAATTCAAAAGAAATTATCCCAGGCCCTCATCCCACATGCAGCAGAAGACTAAGGTTTTTTTCCAAATTGGTCCAGGGAAACTTAAGGGTGAAGGTGAAGCTTGTATTTCTTTATATGCAGATTTTCTCTCTCTCTCTCTCTCTCTCTCTCTCTCTCTCTCTCTCTCTGAGTCTCTCTCTCAACAGGCTTTCTCTCCGTTGCCCAGATTGGAGTACAGTGGCATGATCCTTGATCTCTCAGGCTCAAGCAGTCCTCCCACTTCAGCCTCCAAAGTAGCTGGAACCACAGGTGTGTGTCACTATATATGCCTGGCTATGTTTTTTATTTTTTGTAGAGATGGAGGGTCTCACTATGTTGCCCAGGCTGCTCTTGAATTCTTAGGCTCCAGTGAAGCTCCCACCTCGGCTTCCCAAATTTCTGGGATTACAGGTATGAGCCACCACATCCAGCCCGGATTCTCCGTTTTGCTGAGTCAGTTCCATTTGTGGATCATCACGTCAGCACCCCACCTGCTCTCTTCTTTTCTCTTATTATGTCATCTCATACTGAACACTACTCCCATTCCTTTATTTTCCCAAATGCCAACAACACAAGTCTCAGCCTGTAGGAAAGACTAGTATTGTCAGTTTTGGTCAACCAATTGGAAATGAGGTATTCTGACATTTGAAATCTTTGCCTACTCTATCATAAGGAATTTCCCATTTTCTCTTGTATTCTCTTTGAAGTTCCACATCCAGCATGCAGTTCAGCCTCTTTTCTCCTACACTGCCCTTTTCTTCTCTCTCTCTCTCTTGTTCATCCACAATCTTGAATTCTTATTCATTAGGCAGAACAATTTACCTCCTGTTTTGTTTTGCTGTTTTGTTATAGCGTATGTCCCTCCAGGCCCTGTCTTTAACACCTAAAACAACCTATCAGAATATACCTAAGACAAAGATGGTTTTCTCTCTAGAAGGACCTCTGCAAGCCAAAGAGTTGACAGCTTTTGTGATATCCACCACCAATCTCTAATTCCATGCCCAAAACAGACGTCACTAATCAATCTCACCACTCTTTGCTACCAATAGGCTCTCTTCCCAACAGCTAACAGTAGGAAGACTGTATCAGTCTTGTTCTCATGCTGCTAATAAAAACATACCCAAGACGGGGTAATTTATAAAGGAAAGAGTTTAACCAACTCACAGTTGAGGGAAGTCTCAGAATCATGGTGAAGGCGAATGAGGGGCAAAGCCACATCTTACATGGTGGCAGGCAAGAGGGCATGTGCAAGGGAACTTCCCTTTTAATAAAAAAAATCAGATCTTGTGAGTCTTATTCACTATTACGTGAATAGCATGGGAAAACTCCACCCCCATGATTCAATTACCTCCCACTGGGTCCCTCCCACAACACATGGGGAGTATGGGAGCTACAATTCAAGATGAGATTTGGGTGGGGACGCAGCCAAACCATATCACAGACGCTACTGGTTGACAACAGCTGCCACATTAGGTGCAATCTCTGTGCACTCTCTGACCCCCCAGATGACATCCAAGATTTTTTCTAATTTTGATTTTCTAAGGTTACTGAGAGCAGAATATTCACTGTAAAAAATAAAATAAAATAAAAAGTCAGCTGATGACATCATACTCACATGCATGGAAGTATTCCAGGTGATCTGAATAGGACATATTCTTGCCTCAAACGATTCCCTTCCCTCAGCTCCAACAGTGTGCCGCAGACCCTAATGTCATCCACATTTGATTACACCTTTGGATTAAAATAGGAAATATCCTGGTTCAATAAGCATCACATACCTCATTCTCTGCTCAGAATGTTCTCACCCACTCTTTTCTTTGGCTCAACTTTCTCCTATTCAATCGTCTAGGCTCAGCTGAAAGGTCACTTTCTCCAAAGAGACATCTCTGATAGCTCTTTCCCCTCCCTTCACTAGCCGCTCTTACCTGATATGTGCTTCTCCTGTCTAACTCTTACCAACATTTAATTATATCATTTTACTTAGTGTCTACCGTCCCAACTAGACTCTAGCCCTGGCACCAAGACACACCCGAACATAGAAGATACTCTGTAAATCTGTGCTGAACGATTGACTGGTTATTGACTGATTAATATATACTTGCCAGGGAGGTTGTGAGACTCAGAGATGCATATCATGTATAAAATGCTTAACAAAATGCCTGGCACATAGTAAGAGCTTCATAAAGAATAGTAATAGGAATATTACTAATAGAGGACTCTGTGTTCTCTCTCCCTCTCTCTATGTATTATCTCATTTAATCCTCATAACAACATCTACAAAGGCACTGAGGTTGTTCCCAGTAGAAAAATGAGGAAGCTTAAGGAAGTGAAATGACTTGCCCAATGCTGCTAAGTGGCAAGCTCAGAGCCTCTGCCTGTGGGCCATTCTAGAGGAATCAGAGAAGGGGCATTAGGACAGGGATTTGAAGGTGAATGAGGGCTACACTGCAAGGAAAGGGTGAGGACAGGAGAAGGCCTAACTAAGGCTCTGAGCCTAGAGTCAGAGCCACCTGAGCTCCAGTCCCTCCCCGGCCATTTCCTAGCCCAGTGGCTTTGCAGCCCCTCTGAACCTCAGTGCTCTCCTCTATAAAATGGAGATAATAATATCTCTGTCTGTAATTATGATGATGAAACAAGATCCCACAAGTGAAGCACTTGGCAACTTGGCATACTGTGTGATACATTATACAATACTAATAAAAATGAACACGAAAATGTTTTTCTTCTGATTTTCTTTTCCTCTCTCCTCTGTCTCTTCTCGCTCCTTCTCTCTCTCTCTCTCTGTCTGTCTCACATACTCACACACACACACACACACACCCTTTGATTCTTAGAACATTTTTAAGTGAGTAAAAAAGCCGAGCAGAGGCTTCTCTACCCACCGCTCAGTAGGAATATGTTTTGGGGAGAACAGCGTTTTTTTTCCTAATGCCCAAAAACAAAGGGAGATCATTGGGTACGATTAATTCTTCAAACTGCCAGAGATGTGAAAGTAGAGGGAGGAAACAGATGCTGCTCTGAGCACTGCGCTCATTAACTCAGAGAAGGGATTCATTTCCTATGCATGATTAACTCCCCATCGTTGGTGATTTATACAGCAGATGATCAAATGAGAATTCATTATCCCTCAGACAGAGGGTCTGAGCACTAGGCATTCAGCCTCCTGAGACATCTCTGTCACCTAAATTCCTAGGGTGTCTGTGATCAGCGCCTTGACCCAGGAATATGCTGTTTGTTTTTGGTCAAGTTCTCCCAAGGGCTCTAAAAAGAACAATCATCAAAAGAAGCTCCAGGTGAGCCACAAGACCTCTCTGTGCTCCAGGCCCGGAAGGGACCCAGAATTCAGCCACCTTTTGTCTCCACTGCATCTTGCCATTGTTTAAAGGAAGAGCTGTATTCTGCAATGTAATGCCAACCATGGCAAGGCTCATGTTCAACAGAGAAAGCTCTCAGGACCGAAAGGAAGAGCTAACATCACAGAGTCCAAGGTTGAGCCACAGAGACTTGGTAAGTATTTACTGAGCCTCCTATAAAATGAAAATTCAAGAATATCGTAGCCTCTTTTCCCCACATTGGACAGCAAATGTCCTCCTGGAAGGCTGAGTGTTTACCTTTAGTGCTAAGTTAATGGCACAAAAATGCAAGAGGCTCTATAAGGCCCTCACCTTCCAGAAAAGCATAATTCTATTCTAAGGGCTTTCTTTAACCATCAATGGCACAGAGACCAAAGAATGAGGAACCAAAGCTATTCGAGAGAAAGATCAGGGTCCCTGCCCTGCACTGTGCTTGATCAAATAGTCTTACACCCTCACCACAAGCCGGGATGTGTTGGGGAGATGGTGGTGATTCAGACACTTCAGAAACTCAGGCTGGAAGTGGTGGTGGGGTAAGGACATGAAGAATTAGACAACAAATTTTCCATATGCCCCTCTCTGGACCAGGGCTTTGCTGTGATTAATTCTTTACTAGGACTCAGAAACAAGAGAAAAATAAGAACCACCCTTGTCATAATTTTTCATATAACTAAATTGGTTTGTTAGAACAATTCTTTATTTTGAAATCATGCACTGCCTTCCCTTTCTCTCATGTTTAAATAAGTTTCTTGGCCAGGCACAGTGGCTCATGCCTGTAATACGAGCACTCTGCAAGGCTGAGGTGGGAGGATCACTTGAGCCTAGGAGTTTGAGACCATCTTGGGGAAGAGAGTGAGACCCCCGCCTCTATTAAAAAAAAAGTCTTTAAAATTTAAATATTAAAAAAAGTAAAAGATAAACACATTTCTTTTATAAAATGAGGGTGGTGACAAGATCTGTTTGTTTCAAAGGCTTTTTAGCAAAATCCAAAGGTGCCGAATCTATGTCAGATATCTTCTTTAAAAAAAAAAAATCATGAAATTTCCAAGTCAGGCAGCCACAGCTATAAATAAGGGCAGTATAGATAAAGCTCTATGGAGGCTTAGCAAGGAGGGCAATATGTCTTCTCACTTGAGTGAAATCAGAAAAGACTTCAAAAGAGTTGACATTTGGGTTGAGGCTTTAAAGATGGATGGGCTTTGTATACATCGCGTTTGAGGTGAATTCGAAAGGGCATTCCAAGTGGAGGACACAGCCAGAACAAAGGCACAAGGATGGGAACAGAATCCCAGAATGAATCACACTGCAGGAATGGCAAAGACCTAGTTTAACCAGAGCAGTGGTATCTAACCGGCGAGTCACCGCCTCCTAGAGGACTGCAGAGGTATTGCAAGGTATCTGCTAATGTCTCATGCCCAGTGCAATTCCTTGCCAAGGTCTGTATGCCCATCCCTTTGAAAGCACTACTGAATGCGTAGATATATTTGGTCAACGAATGGCTCCTCAAACAAAATTTATTCAAATTGCTGCTGTTTTAAAAAATCCATGATTTTTTTAATGTCAAAAAGAGATTATGCTCATTTCCTATCTATTCACTCAGCAAGAATTCACTGGGAACCCACTATATACCAGGCACTGTGCTCAACACAACCTGCTTTTCTGAGCAAGATTTGGATCAGGGACACCACTGAGGAGGTTCTTGTAATCTGGGTGAGGGACGGGAGAGACAGGCTGGGATGATAACAAAGAAAATGACTGAAAGTGGGCAGATTCAGGCATAATTGAAAGTAAAATAAACCAGACTTGCCAGCGGATTTGATGTAATTAGAGAAAAAGAAAGAATCAAAAATCATTCCTAGGATTTTAGGTGGAACAACTAGGTATGTTGTATACACCTACTATGTACTCACAAAATTTTAAAATAATTTTAAAAAAATATAGAGAGAGAATGGCAAGAAGTTAAAAGCTCCTTCTTGTGTGAGATAACCCAAGATCAAATTTTCCCTTCATAACTCACTGGCTGTGTGACCTTGTGCAAGTCATTCAACTTCTCTAAGCCTCAGTTTCCTCATCTGTAAAATGGTAATGCACATAAAGCACTGAACACCATGCATCCAGAATACAGTAAGTGATGATACTACAGTATGATATAAAAGGTTGAAGGCATTGGGCATTCGCATGCAGCTTGTGAAGGTGGGTGAGAGCATCATTAGAAATAACCCTGGAGGCCAAAACATAAGGGTCAAGGGAAGGCGGAAGACCTCAAATGCCAAAGCAAGAAGCCTAGACTTTCATAACTGAAGGTGTTTTCTGTATTTACTCCAGAAAGTCGACAGCTTGGGATTCCTGAGAATACCTGGGGAAGATGTTCTTCAATCAGCCAACACTCACTGAACATCAACTGTATAAAGTCACCAGGCTTGGCACCATGGGGGATGTAAAGGAAGATATCATTTCTGCCCCCGAGGAGCTGGTTAAATCTTGATAGTCACAGATCAGAGGTGTTCATCTTTAACAGTGCTCATCTTTAAACAGTAGCATACTGTAAGATAGGTCCTGGTAGGAAGCTGGGAAGCCGGAAGTTGTCGAGATCCTTATGAGAACTTAGCTGGAAATCTCCCGGGTGGTATCAGCGTGGGTCTTCCCTGCATCTCTGCAACAAGATGTTCATCCTCACACTACACAAGAACAGAAGCGATATGCTCACTTTGTTGGGTTCCCATTTATCAGCCCTCACCCTGAAAACTGTTCATGCACCCAACTGATCCACTTTACTAGCCCAGGACATCCATACCCTGGATGTTGCGAGTATTGACTGCCAGGCTGACATCTGCCCTGAGGAAAATTGCTGTCAGCCAAACAGGAGCCATCTCACCAAGAAAGCTCACTTCCCCCAAGACATCCTGCATCCAATAACTGACTGACCTGGAGTTTTAAAAGGCTCATCTCCTTGCTTTAACACGAGATTATTTCTGCACAATTCATCCTCCGGAGCTCCCTGTGGCACCAGGCCATATTCTTGCTTGGCTTCTTCCCCTGATCACTCCTGCTTCTTTCCCTCCCCTTCTCCTTTTCTTCTGAGGGTCTTACCTCAATATATTACATTCATGAGAATCTCAGTCTCATACTCTGCTTCCATGGAACCTAACCTAAAATCTCAACCTTGCAGTCTACTCTCCAACCCAATGTTACTATTAATAATAGATAATCCCAGCACTTTGGGAGGCCAAAGAGGGTGGATCACCTGAGATTGGGAATTTGAGACCAGTCTGACCAACATGGAGAAACCCCGTCTCTACTAAAAATACAAAAAATTAGCGAAGTGTGGTGGCACGTGCCTATAATCACAGCTACTCAGGAGGCAGAGGCAGGAGAACGGCCTGAACCTGGGAGGTGGGGATTGTGGTGAGCCAAGATTGCACCATTACACTCCAGCCTGGGCAACAAGAGCAAAGCTCTGTCTCAAAAATAATAATAATATTTGTGAACTTCTGCTATGTACAAGTCTTTATACACCTCATATTATATTATCTCACAGATTCAGTGCTATTACCTCATTACATAGACAAAAAAAAACAGAAGCTCTAAGAGGTTATCATGTGTGGTATGCCTAACAAGTTTCCTCTGACCTCCAGTAAAGAACCTGGATGTCCTACGGGATTGTACTCTTCATTCTCCAAAACTATTCTTTCCTCCCTTGCAAATGCTCCTCTGACCTCATCATCTTTCCCCCTGCTTTCTGGCTTTTCATATCCACCCACCCCCTCTGAAAACCAGTGGTCAATTACGTGGGTTTCACAGCTCAAGATCTCCTGGGGCAGAAAATTCAATTTATTTCCATCTGCTTTAGTTTTCTCTCGGAATGCCTTTTTTAAAATTGGCAATAAGCACTTTAGTCCTCCCAAGGATTGTTCACTCACCAACATGTTCCTAGCATTTTTAATAGGTATGTGTTGTGGGAGGAGGGATCATATATCCTTCTCTTCCAAGTGCTTAAAATAATTGATGAGATCAGGATCTACTCTAGAAATCACAGAGGGTTCTCTCTCCCAAAAAATCAGGCTAGTGCCAGCAAAGGAAAAAGGTAAATATCCAAACCCTTCCAGAAGGAAGGGACATAAGAGAGTGAGGACGACTTAAAAAAAAAAAAAAGAAAAAGAAAAAGAAAGAAAGGATAGGGTATAGGGGATATAGCTCAAGGAAGAAGGAAAAAAATAAGGAAGAAGACTCCATGCTTTACATACACTGTTACTTCTGCCTGGAATGGCTTCTCCCTTCTCCAACTATTGTACTCTAAAACCCAGTTTAAATTTCAACAACTCTAAGAAGATTTATATGAGTTTCCCCAGCCTCCCCACACAGTCACTGCTGTCTGTGGATGTACAGAATACAACCCATTCTCAAAATGTACCAATAGAATGAATGGTTAATGGGTACCAAAAAATAGTTTAAAAGAATGAATAAGATCTACTATTGGATAGCACAACAGAGTGACCATAGTCAATAATAACTACATTTAAAAATAACCAAAAGGGTGTACTTGGATTGTTTGTAACACAAAGAATAAATGCTTGAGCAAATGGATACCCCATTTTCCATGATGTGATTATTGCACATTGTAAGCCTGTATCAAAGCATCTCAAGTACCCCATAAATATATACACCTACTATGTACCCACAAAAAATAAAAATAATATTTTTTAATATAGAGAATGGTAAGAAATGAAGAGCTCCTTCTTGTGTGACATAACCCAAGACCAAAGTCTCCCCTCATCACACACTGGCCGTGTGTCATGTGCAAGTCACTCAACTTCCCTAAGCCTCTGTTTCCTCATCTGTAAAATGGTAATGCACATAGGACACTTAATGCCATGTGGCTGGAATACAATAAATGCTCAATACAATGATACTAAATTTTCTTATTCCTATCACCATCAACACTCCCTCCTATGGATTCCCTAAGCACCATTTTCCTATTGTTCATTCCATTAATTTGCTATTTACCCTAGATGGCCTTTTTTTGTTAATTAACATTCCATGTGTACATATCTCTTTTCCTTAACTACATTGCAGGGTCCCTGGGGACAGGAAGTGCATCTTATACTTTCATATCCCGCACAGCTGTGAGAGCAATGCCAAACACATAATACATGCTCAAATATTTGATGACTAAATTCCTAAATCTTTGGCTACAAGTATAGGTGCTTATTTTGCTTGGCAACAGGACAAATAACATTTGTGTTTACACTCTGGCTTCTAAGGCTAATTGATGTAGGTCTTAAACTCATAAAAACCCCTTTAAACTCTCCCCTAATAATGGCAGAAGCCATCAATTAAACAAATCATTAGATGTATCAACAATCTATTAATCCACTCTTAGTGGTGGGCCATTGGTTGATTTTGAGCTGAACGGCTGCACAGTGGAATTGGACTTAACTGGAATATTCTGTTTGGCTTCCAGCTCTTAATCAGCATTGCTTACTCTATGAAATGAGGATTAAATGATAATGTAGCCAATGCAAATAAAGATATAGATAGGGATATGCAGATAGCCTCTAACCCAATTCCTGGCATATCATGAATCCTAAATACATGATGGCTTTAAAATTTTGGAGGGAGAGCTGAATAATAGAAAGGGGGTTCAAGCCCTAGCTCTGCCTCTTACCAGCTATTCTGTGACCTTGGGTAAGTCATTTCATCTCTTTGATGTCTAACTTCCTCATAAGCAAAATAGGGACAAAAGTACTTTCATTGCAGGATTATTGTGAGCATTAAATGAAATTATATATATAAAATGATGGTGTCCCAATCTATTTAACCTAACCTTCCTGCCTTCAAGCATCCCTTTCTCTACTTCTGCCATCCTTCATTCATTCAATTCAACAAATTACTAACCACTCACTGTGCTCCTGAAACCATGCTTGACGCAAGAGATATAGCGGGGATAAAAGAACAAAGTGGGATCGATCCAACATGGCCGTTTAGGAACAGCTCAGGATTGCAGCTCCCAGTGAAAGCACAGAGGGTGAGTGGACGCCACATTTTTATTGCCCACAGACTAGGAAATTCCCAGGCAGAGGAGTCCCACGGGTCACCAGCGCAGCTGTTTTGGCCAACGCGGCTGTTTTGGCTGGCGTGGCTGTGTCAGCTGGCGGGGCTGCTTTGCCCTGTGCGGCTGCTTTGTCAGCGCCCCAGCACAGCGGTTCTCCATACAAAATACACTGGTCTGGGTGCCCTTTTGGCTGGCGATTAGAGCCACGAGAAGTCGCCCATTTATCTGTTTAAAAAGGGGACTAAACAGGGAACCAGGACAGTAGATTCCAGGGCAAAAAAAAGCGCCACGAATCTCAGTGCCGCTGTTTAAGCCAGCACAGTGAGT
>NW_016107374.1:7777365-7814520 GCF_001604975.1 Cebus imitator | reverse complement strand
TGGGGTCAGTTGGGGGGAAATAGGGGAGGGACGGTGTGGGGTGGGGAGTTGGGGAGAGATAGCAAGGGGAGAGATGCCAGATGTAGGTGATGGGGAGGAAGGCGGCAAATCACACTGCCACGTGTGTACCTATGCAACAATCTTGCATGTTCTTCACATGTACCCCAAAACCTAAAATGCAGTAAAATAAATAAATGGGAAAAAAAAGAGAACAGAGTGCCTATCTTCATGAAGTTTATAGTCTCGGGACAGATACAGACAATCAGTTAGTACAAGAGAGTAGCAAGTGCCTTTATAGAAGGTGGTGCTGGGGACCAAGGGTACACATAGGAGACTCAATGAAGGAGGAGGTCACTGAAGGCTTCCCCAAAAGAGGTGAGTGTCAGCTATCATGCTACCATCACTCAGCTTCCACCCATCCTCTGACTGTCTGTGTGGGGATGCTAGGCTGCAGCGACATCCTGCCTTGCCTGCCTCCCTGGTAGATTCTGTAAGATGAATGGCTCCAGAGATGATTTCAAGGATGGAGGATGCTGTATTAGGTTGCTAGGGCTGCTACAACAAAGTACCACAAACGGGGTGGATTAAACAACAGAAATTTACCACCTTAAGAGTTCTGGAGGCTTGAAGTCCAAGATCAAGCTGTTAGCAGGGGTGGTTCCTTCCCAGGGCTGTGACAGAGAATCTGGTCCATGCCTCTCCCCTAGCTTCTGGTGGTTTGCTGTCAATCTTTGGCATTCCTTGGCTTGTAGGAATACCTTTTGACCTTCCTATTCCCACTGTTTTAACCTCTGCGTGCATGTTCGTGTCCCAATCTCCACTTTTTTATAAGGAGATTAGTTGTATTGGATTAGGATCCACCTGAATCCACTTCATCTTAACTAATTACACCTGCAATGATCCTATTTTCAGTGATGTCTCACTCTTAGATACTGTGGATCAGAACTCCACCATATGAATTTGAAGGGATGCAATTCAACCCATAACAGAAGCAGAAGTCGGTATCCTGCTACTGCCAGTGCCAGATGGCTGCAGAAACAGCCATCATCTCCTGTTTCCAGGTGATTTTTTTCTCATACTCCCAGAAACGACCTCATTGAACCCCATCAGATTTGCCAGTATTAGCTGGCCAGGGCCTTCTCCTCAGAATCTGTCTCAGCCCCAGGAGAACCCTTCTCCAAACATCTAGATTCTAAAACCACAACCTTCCCTCTTTGTTCTTCCAGCTCTCTGGGATTTATTAGTTTCTTTCTGCCTGTGAGGGGCATCCTCTGAGATGGACCTCAATAACCTGTGTCCCCTGATATTAATGCCATTGGGTAATCCTGTCACAGGATTTTGAGGTATCACTTTTTCAACAAGAAACCTCTGTGGCTGGTGACACCTTTGCCTGAGTTTTGCTCAGGTCTGCTGGGCTTGTCCCTCTCACTTGGCCTGGCAGGCTGCACTCAGCTCACACTACCAGCCTGGATCTCATTCCTGCCAAAGGTGAGCCAGGCGTGGAACTGTAAGGGGTGTGTGAGTGAGCACAGGGTCTGGCCACTGTGCACAGCCAGGCAGCCTAGCGTGGCAGGGTAGGTAGCTCCAGGCACTGGCACAGGTGCCAGCTCTGTGTGAAGCTGTAGCTGGACAAGGCACACCATTCATGACTTCCACTGTGGGCACCAGGGGATATGGTGGTGTCCAGAAGCTTTCAGGTGCCCAAAACCACAGAGACACAAAGAGAGTATCACAGCTCTGGCTCAGGGAGCTAGATCTGGGCTCCCCAAAGGGCAACAGCTTTTCTCTCCTTCTCATCATCCACAATGGGATGAGCAGGGGGCACATTTCAGCCCTGTTTACAGCTCTTTCAGTCCCACCATTCGGTGGGTCCCGAGTGCTTGTCCCGCATCCAGGAAGAATGAAGTACATGGACAACTGGAGGGTGAGCAACGCAGAGGAGAGCTTCACTGAGCAACAAAATAGCTCTCAGGAAAACTTAAGTGGGTAGCTCCTTTCTGCAGGGGGTCTTCCCAGAAAAGTATCCAGCAGTGAGGACACCCAAAGTGGGTAGCTCCTTCCCACAGCTGGTAAGTTCTGACATCTGTGTGAACCTGGCTGGGGGCGGGGGTAGTTTTCTGGGCTCAGAAGGGAGGAAGTGTGTGCTGAGTGGCCTATGGGTGGCCATGGGCAGCCCAGAAAAATCACCATAAGGGGCTGTGGACTCCACCCGGAACTGGCAGCCCCACCCCCAGTTAGTGAAAGCCTACCTTCAAGCCAGGATGGTTTCGGGCTGTCCCTGGCTTGAAGGTAGGCTTTCACTGGGAATCTGCCCCTTCCCACCCAGGAGCCTGTCTGCCTCCTGCCACTGTCAAGATGCCATCCACGGCACCCAGGCTGTCCGTGCTGAGGGGTGCCTGCAGTCCTCAACACCTCCCTCTCCCACTCCCCTACCATCTCCTTCTTGCACTCCTTGGAACCCAAAATCTGGAGGGGGCTGAGGCAGCAGAAGGCTGGCATGTCAGCACTGCCCCAAGCATGTGCACACCTGGGTGGGTTGTGACAGCACCCGGGCTTGGCCACTACTTTGCTCCACTTCAGTGTGAGTGCCAAAAGCTGGGAAAGGCCAGGAAGCAGGAGCAGGCACTCCTGAGCCCAAAGGGGCAGGGGGTCTTCCTGGGTTCCCATGAGCACAGGGATGCCCAGGTCCACAGCCATGGCTGGAAGGCTGCAGCTGCACCCAGGAGCATGGGGCTCCTACCTGGCCAACTCGGAAGGGTCGGAGCTCCTGCCAGTTCCCGGCTCCCGACATCTCTATGAAGCCCACAGCCCCAGCCACACTTCCCCTGCTGCAGCTGTGTCTCAGCAGCAGCTGCTCCAGACAGGCTGCTGCTGCCATCAATCCTATCCCCTGAAAAGGAGGGTGGACTTACCGACTCACTTCTCGTAGCACAAATGATGGGATGTGACTTCTGAGAGTTGAATAATAAAACTGCAGCCTCCATCATGGGTTTTCTCTCTTGCTTACTCACTCTGATGAAGCCAGCTGCTCCCTTTTGAAGCTGCTCTATGGAGAGGCCCTTATGGCAAGGAACTGATATCAGACTCTGATAAACTAAAGTCTTCAGTCCAACAGCCCCTGAGGAACCAGATTCTGCCAACAATCACTTGAGTGAGCTTGGAACCAGCTCCTTCCCTAGTTGAGACTTCAGATGAGATGACAGTCCCTGCTGATCCATTGATCATCATCTTGTGGGATATCCCGAGGCGGAGGATCTATTGAAGCCATACCCAGATTCCTGACCAACAGAAAATATAAAATAATGAATTTTTGTTTTTTAAGCTGCTAGTTTTGGGGTGACTTGTTATGCAGAAATGAATAACAAATCCACTGCAATTACTATTGGTTATCTCAGTCTCCCCTCTTTACCGTTCCATCTTCCAATAGGTATTTAACCAATTCCTTATATTAAATGCTCTCAATTAAAGTAACTGGCATGATTCCTATTTTCCAGATTAGACACTGACTGACCCAAGATGGCATCTAAGCTGTGAAAGAACTGGCAGTTACCTAAGTAACAGGATGGGAAGAGTGTTTCAGGAATCAAAAGCAACACATGCAAAGATCTTGGCACCATTTATTCTTTAAACATATTTATTAAGTATCTACTATGTGCCAGACTCAGTGATAGATGTTGCAAATAAAGATAAAAATGAGGGAGCAAGATGCTGGCCTCATGGAGGTTGCCTTGGTATGTTCAGCAATGAGATAAAAGCTAAGACCAGTACATCAGAGACAGCTCACACTCTAGGCTTCCTCATAAAGGACATCGACACTTGGTGTTCTTAATCTAGACATGAGACTAGTAACCACCTTTCAGCGTCAGCTTCTCATCTGTAAAGTGATGAAGACAATCTCTTCCTCACAGGACTGCAGCATTGATCAAAGGAGGTTTGAGGGCTTAAAGCAGCTTTATATAAGAGACAGAACTCTACTGCCATTAAGACAAAGTAGTCCTGTTTTAGCAGCCAGACTCAACTCAGAATGATCAAAGTCTCTCCTCTGTCCAACTGGCCAGCATCCCTCTGCTGGCCTGGGGCTGGCTGCAGCCAAGGCCTAGGTTAACAGGATTAAGCAAAGAGCCTGTTGCTTCTGGCCCCAGCCAGTGGGTTGCTGGCCATTGATAAAAAAAATAGGCTGTAATACAAAGAGTAACCTCCCTGTGGTCACCCACCCCATAAATCATCTGCTACCAAGGGCTATTGAATTACCTCTGGAAGATGGATGACACTGGGCTGGAAGGCTGCTTGATAAGGTTTCCCTTTGAATAATTTCATGTAGAAAGCTGGGTTTGAGAAATGGGGTCTTTCCACCAGCTCAGCCCCATCCATGTCGTCTCTGCCAGGTGCATTCAAGATAAACACGTTTCCTTACAGGCTGCCGGAGTGTCTGTGATGAAGGAAGAAAACATACTGCCAGGCCTCTGGGAAGTATCTACTTCTATCTGAGGCACAAATGGGGGCTTTGTTTTATTATTATTGTATGTCATTTATTGTACTAACTTATTAATAGTATCTATCATTAAGCGTATTTTATGTGTCAGGACCTGTGCAAAGTATTTGAACTTACTAAGTCCTTAAACAATCATATGAGAGAGGTCCTATGACTCTCCTCATTTGATTGATGAGAAAATTAAAGCTCGGAGGGGTGACATGACTTTCTCATGGTTACAAAGCTAGTCAGTGTTGGAGTTGGCAAACCTATGCTGTTAATAGGAGTTGGCAAACTTTCCATAAAAGGTGAGACAATAGGTATCTTAGGCTTTGCAGGCTATACTGTCTCTTTTGAAACTGCTCACCTCTGTTCTTGTAGTGCAAAAGCAGCCACAGACTATGTGCATGGCTGTGTTCAATAAAACTTTATTTATACAAACAGACATTGGGGGGAAGGTGGGACCTGATTTGGCCTACGAGCCATAATATGACAACTTCAACTCTGAACAATTATATGCCTCTAATTCTCTCCATTCGGACTTTACAGTTTCTTGTACTTATCTGTTTTCACTTAGAAAATGCATTGGCTCCTCATGGAGTCATCTGGTTTATTCAATTCATTTATAATTTCTTTATTGCCTTCTTGAAGGCTCTATGGAGAAAATACAGAGATCCTTCTAGTCAAGAGAGGCAAGACGTGTAATATATTTCAATTACTCTTTATTTTAGTAAGGAAAGGGTTTGCTATGCTGCAGTAACAATAAATCCCCCAAATTTCCATGCTTTAGCAGAGGGTCAACTTAAGTGTTACTGATATTTTGGGGTTAGACGTCCTGTGTCATACTGTGCACTGTAGGATTTTTAGCAGCATTTCTGCCTCTACCCACTAGATGTCAATAGCATCTCCCTAGTCATGACAACCAAAATGTCTTCAGACATTGCCAAACGTACTCTGGTGGGGAAGAGGGGCAAAATCATTCCCAGTTGAGAACCACTGGGTTAGGACAATAAAAGTTTACTTTTCACTCATGCGAATGCAAATAGGTGCCATCAGCTGTCCTTGACAGTTCCCCTGTAAGGGTGCACAGAGACCCTAGATGCGTCCATCTACACTCTGCTATCTCAGAGTTCTTCAATTCCTGCCATGCATGTGGAAGAGATAGAGAATGGAGAACTCACCCTTTCTCTTGGCTTTCTCAGACCACAAGTGTGGCTTATGCTAGTGGGTCACTGGCCATAGCCTAACTACAAGGGAGAAAGGGCACATGGGAGTATTTGGCAATCCCTACTGGTCAAGTAATTGCTCAATAAACATTCAGTGATGACCTATTCCGGTTGACAGTATATTAATGCTGGGGATATCTCAGTGAGCAAATCAGATTCTGTCTCTACCCATATAGTGTTCATATTCTTGCTTTAATGTGCTCTTTGGGTTGAAAAAAAAAAAAGAGTATGCTCAGGTTTGATAATAGGGATTATTGAAAGGATACAAATAAATGTGAGAAATAAGATAAAATTATCTCCACAATTATGTTGAATGCAAAACTCCAAAAGCCCCGTGAAGAACCTGAATACATAACTTGAAGTCTGAACCCAGTTGATCCTTTTTCCCCTCATTCCCCTACCATTCACATGTCCTAAAAAACAGAATACAAGTGGATCAGTTGCCATCTAATAATGAGTCTTTGTTGAGCATTTTCACTAAGTTATGATGTGGTCACAAACAACTCTAAAATGTCCATGGGTTACAACCACAGGTATTCATTTGCTGCTTGCCTACCCGTTATCTGCAAGTTTTTCTTGAATCAGATTTCAGCTCTGTCCTATATCCATATCTTCCCTTATTTCAGAACTGAATGAAGTACAGCCCCATTCTCAGTCATGAGTCAGAAGAAGAGCAGTATTGAAATCACTGTTAGCTCTTAAAATTCCCTCTTAAGGCATGAAATTAATATCTGTGGAAATTCCATTGGCCAAAGCAACTCATGTTACCAAGTAATGACATTAGCAGGGCAGGAAGTATATTTATTACTCAGGGAGGGACACCAGAAAGTAGCACTAGTTGAAAGATGAATCCATCATTGACAGATGAGCCTATCAACTAGAGAAGGACCCTGTCATCTAGTAGGTAGAGGTCAGAGATGCTGCTAAACATCCTAGAATGCACAGGACAACAAAAAATTATATAACCCAACATGTCAAGCAAATATCTTAAATATAACCTATCACAGCAATTTTAAGTTTTGTCCCCCAGGAAATATTTGACAATGTCTAGAGGCATTATTTGCTGTTTCAACAGGGGAGATGCACTCTGGTAAAGTCAAAGAATGCTGCTAAACATTGCACAGGAAAGTACCCCACAACTAAGAATTATCTCACCCCAAAAGTCAACAGTTTGAGATTGAGAAACCCTAACCTACCATAAAAAGCATCTGAGTTCCTCCATTCATTCATTCATTCATTTATCTTCTCATTATTAATTAATGACTTATTGAATGTCTATTGAATGCCAGGCACTGTGCTAGGCCCTGGGGATATAATAGGAGCTAAAACAAACACGATTCTTGTTCAAATGGAGTTTATAGTCTACTTGGAGAGGTAGACATTAATCAATTAATCAAGCAATTACATGACTGAGTGTTTCATTATAAATTAAAATAAATGGGAGAATGGAACAGATTTTATAACAGCCTGTGGGGAAAGGGGGGAAGGTGGAAGGTTAGGAAAGTCTTTCTTAAGTAAGTGATGAGAATTCTGAAGAGTATGCAGGAATTAAACAGATAAAGAGGAAGAGGAAGAGAGTTCTGGAGTATGCTGTGTCGGATGCTCTGAAAAGTCTAGTGGGATAAACACACAGAAAGTAAAGAGTGAGTAACATGTGACGCAGCTTAAGAAGACAGCAGGGACCAGATCACCCAGGGCTTTGGACCAGTTTGGAGAGTTTTGTGTTTCTTTTATGAGCAATGAGGAGCCACCAACAGGTTTTCAGCAGAGAAAATAATGTGCTTCGTATTTCAAACAGATCACTTAAGCTGCAGTGTGGAAAATGGTGTGGAGGGGGGATAGAACAGATGCAAGGAGGTCTATCAGCAGACTTTCAGTCTTTCAGAGGATAGAGGATGGGAGCTCAGAGCAGCAGGCTCATAGGGAAGACAGAGAAAAGTAAATATATCTGAGAACTAATTAGGATGTAGGGTGTGAGGAGGGGAGAGATATTCAGACTGTCTTCTAAATTTCTGAATGAATAAATCTGATGGATGATGGATGTATAAATGGATGGATGGTTGTGAGTTTCGGTTGAGACAGAAAATAATGGCAAAACACCAGGTTTAGGGGCAGGGGAGTAAGAAGGCAATGTAATCTATAATAGAATATTAGCTTAAGAAGTGATTGAGGCAGCCTGGTGAAAACATCAAGAAAGCAGCTGGATATATGTGTGTCTGCAATTCAGAGGGGAGACAAGACTGAAGTTATTAATATAAGAATAATCAGAATATAGATGCCCAAACCTCCCATGGAAGCTATTGAGTTGGACCCTAATCCCTGGTTTCATCATTTGTGGCTGGTTTTCCTTGACTCAATGCCAGTAACCATAACAACTCTATGAAGATAGAACCACTTGTCTGCTTCCCTCAGAATTCACTCATTCACTCCACAGTCTTAGATGTCTGGGTGTCAGACTTTGTCCTTGGGGGCTGGTGATACAGCTGTAAATGAGAACAAACAAGGTTATGGTCCTTACAGGCATTTAATATTTTATGGCTTCTTCCTTCATATAAATTGTGCAAAACAACTGATTCTAGCTCTTTCCATGTCTGATCTGGAGTAAATCATCCCACACTGAAGGAAATGCTTGCCTGTAAAATAAACTCAAAATCATAATAGGATAATAGAATTATAGTATCTCAGCCTTACATTGGTAGGGTCCACTTAGTTCGATGATGTTAAATAGATTTCCTCTCACATGCCAATTTTAATTGATTGGTAGTAGCCCCCTGGAGAGTTAGGCTGAGAATGATTCAGCTGAAATAAAAAAAAAACCAAAGCAATTGATTAGTGATGTCTGTCAAGGGTTTGAGATGGGAGAGTGGAAGGCAATTACCCACTGCTCTAATCTCACTGATCATTTTTATATATTGCTAAATTCTATTTGATAATATTTTGTTAAGAAATTTTGTGTGTATTTGTGAGTGATACTGGTCTATTATTTTCTTTTTTAAAAAAATTAATATCCTCATTAGGCTTTCTTATTGGAGTTATGTTGGCTTAACAAAATGAGTTGGAAACAATTCTCTTCTTTATTTTATAAAGGAGTTTATGTGATATTGGCATTGTTTTGTCCTTAAATATTTGATGAAATGTGCCTGTAGTTGTAGGGGAGGGAAGGCAGGAAGAGGTAAATGCAGGGCTATGTAGATCTTCTATTTCTTTTACTAATTTTAAGTTGTATTTTTTGAGGAATGTGTACTTTTCACCTAAGTTGTCAAATTTAACCCATTCCTTTAAAAGGTGAAGAAACTAAAGCCTGGATATGATAATTACTATGCCCCAGGCAACAGAGCAAATGACAGATCAACAGAACTCAGGTCTTCATGGGCTGAGTCCATTGCTCCCAATCTGCCATATCCAGATTTATCCTACTTCCAAAAACCACAGGGGCATTGTGTGAGGATCTTTCCAGAAATGACATATGCATGCATTTCAAATGCCCCATGCTGCAGTGCGTAACATGATCTGGTGACAGAAAGAGCCATCCAGGGCAAAACCAGTAAACTCAAGCCTTAGATTTTAGCAGTCTTACCTGTCAAAGCCTCAGGCTTTTTGAGGAAACTCATAGATCCCAAGAAGGAGAAACCAATTCTGTTTGAATTGCCCTGGAAAGCAGTCAAGGCTGCCTTTCCTCATGGTGCCCCTCATTCAGTGTAGGAAGCCAGGCTGTCCACACAGATTACTACCCCCTGCATCTGGGCCTGACTACTGGAAGATAAAGTCCCCAGGAACCACTTCTGTCTAACCTGACCTACTTAGATGTGACATGCCTGATGAGGTTGGGAGTGGAGCTAACGGAGATGGACAAGAAGGCAGGCCTGGGGTGGCCCAAGGGAGGTGAGCTCACAGGACTTGGCTCAAAAGACTCCTGGGGGAAGGTCTCTCTAGAGGAGAAGCATCTGTAAAATCTGACCACATCAGCACCCTGCTTAAAACTTTTCAGTGATATCCTCATGTGCTCATGAAATGATCTAAACTCCTTAATGTGACCTCCAAGATCTGCTCATGTGATGCGTCTTTCCCCATCCTCCCTCCTGACCGCTGTCTTTGAGTAAAACTCAACGGTCTTTAGTTCCGAAATGGTACTATGCTTCCCCTTAATCCAGGGCCTTTGCACAGACTGCTTTCTTTGACTAAAATACGTTCTCCCCTTATTCTCATTTGGCTTGTCGTATTGGATCTTCAAGGTTGTAGCTTAAATATCACTTATTCCAACAGCATTTCCCAACAGCACAAGTCCATGGCCCTTCTGCATGTTTCCATAGCCCATTGCACTCACACTATGGTCACACTCACACATTGTTTTAGAACAATCTGCCAATTTTTCTTTCACCAGTATTTCCCACTAGACTGTGAGCTACATGGCCTCTGCCCTGAGGCCCATAGTCTCATAATCCATTGCTTACTCGAATTCTTCATCTGCATGTTCATTAGCATGATGGACAACATATCCAATACTGAACTTCTGATACTTTTACCAAAATCATCCCTCTCTAGTCTTTTCTATCTCAGCAAATGGCAACTCCATCCATTTGATTGCTCAGGCCAAAAACCCTGGAGGTATCCTCAATGCCTTTCTTTTCATTTTCTCCCACAACTTATCCATTGGCAACTCACATTTCAAAATATTCCCAGAATCTGGCGGCTTCCAACACCTGGTGTTGCTACCCAGATGGAAGCCACCATGCCCCATCACTGAGGTTAATGCAACAGGCTTCTAAGCAGTCTCCTGATCTACCCTTGCTTCCCTACATTCTATTTATTTTCCCCTTTGATTTTTATTTTATTTATTTATTTATTCATTCACTCTGTTATCCAGCCTAAAGTGCAATGGCATAATCAGCGCACTGCAGTCTCGAACTCCCGGGCTCAAGCAATCCTCCCACTTCAGCCTCCCGAGTAGTTGGGGCCACTGACACTTGACACCACACCTGACTAATTTTTTAATTTTTTTTGTAGAGATGGAGGTCTTTCTACATTGGTTTCCCAGGCTGGTCTTGAGCTCCTGGGGTCAATATTTTATTTTTTTATTCAGGGGGCACATGTGATGGTTTGTGACATAAATATATTGTTTAATGGGGAGGTTTGGGTTTCTAGTGTACTCATCATCCAAACAGTGAACACTGTATGCAATAGGCAGTGTTTTAAATCTTCATCAACCTCCCCACTTTGGAGTCCCCGTGTCTAATCTTTATGTCTGTGTGTACTCACTGTTTAGCTCCCACCTATAAGTGAGAACATGCGGTACTTGATTTTCTGTTTCTGAGTTATTGCTCTTACAATAATGGCCTCCAACTCCATCCATGTTTCTGCAAGGGTCATAATTTCATTCTTTTTTATGGCTGCATAGTATCTTCAATGGAGTATATGTACCACATTTTCTTTATCCAAGTATCTATTGGTGGGCACTTAGGTTGATTCTGCGACTTTGCTCTTGTGAATAGTGCTGTGATAAACACATGAGTGCAGGTGTCTTGTTTATACAATGATTTCCTTTCCTTTGGATAACTACCCAGTGGCAGGATTACTGGGTTGAAGTCAGATCCCATCACTTCTCTGCTCATGGCCCCCTCAATCTTACTCATGATATAAACCAAATTTTGCCGTGGCCAACGTGTCCCTGCATGATCCGACCCAGCTACCTTCGGCTCTTGCTACCTTCTGACTCAGATACCTTCTGTCCTTCTCCTCCATACTCCCAACAACCCGATCATTCCAATCCAGCCATTTCCACCTCCCTAGAACATGCCAAGCACACTCCTGCCTTACAGCCCCTGTACCTGCGATTACCTCTGCCTGGAATGCTCTTCCTCCAGAGAGCCACAGCATTCCTTCTCCCTTTTCTATCAGGTCTCTGCTCAAATCCCACTTTATAAATGAGGAATCCCCAGCTGCCCTATGTAAAGTGTCAGTCCTCCAGCCCTTCCTCCCCTTCATCCTCCACCCTCCCTTACTCTCTTTTATTTTTCTCCATGACACATATCATCAGCTGACTTATGTATCCCAAGTGTATCTATTTATTGTTTATACTTCATGTCCCCCTGCTAGAATGTAAGCCCCCTGAGGGCAGGGACTTCTGCTCTTTCACTGATGTAACTCCAGTGAGCAGAATTATCCAACCACACTGCTGATTGAAATACTTAGACTCCTGGAAACATGACCCATTGATGGCCACAGACAACCTCAATGCCACAAAAATGCTATTAGAAATAATTAAGCAATGCAGTGCCAGGCTTAAACAAAAGAACATCCCAAAGGGTCAAAAGTAAAACAAAAAGAGCTAAACATTATGTGGGTGAACTCCAGCTGAGACCAGGGCAACCCAGGAGAGTTCAGACACAGAACACAAGCTCTGAGGGGCTGAGGGCTGGAATTCTAATGTCACTATGGCAACAAGGGACATGGATTTAGGGCTCTGCAAAGAGAGGAGCTGAATGTGAGATTGTTGCATAAAGTGGGGTCTCTCAAAGGGAACGGAAGTAGAAAGGTTTCCCACCAGCCCAGATTAGCCTGGGCTCTTGGTGGGTCTTTAGTCTGGGTTCCCCCAAAGTCACTGTTGTGGCCAATTGAGGTTTAGTCCTGCTGGGGACCTCGGGGAGATTGTGTGGAACTCACTTAGGAATCATTCCACCTCAGATGGGGAATGGCACATTTATCCACCAACTGTCATCCCCCAAATGTTGAGAGTTGCTCTGAGGGTAATTATCTTCCCTTGTGTTTCCATACTGTACCAGAACTCAGCCAGAAAAGCTCCTATGAAGCCTAAGAGAGCTCCCATGCAGAGAAGGAGAGGCAAGCACTTAAGGTCGGCTTGCGGTAAGCTATCAGACACACGCTGGGAAACATCCACAGCTTATAATTAAAAAAAAAAAAACTCTTAGCCTGGGCAAAGTAGTGAGACCCCATCTCTACAAAAAATAAAATTAGCTGGGTATGGTGGTACATGCCTGTTGTGCTACTTACTCAAGGGGCTGAGGTGCGAGGATCATTTGAGCCCAGGAATTTGAAGTTACAGTGAGCTATGATTGCACCACTGTACCCCAGCCTGAGTAACAGAGTGAGATCCTGTCTCTTAAAAAAAAAAAAGGCCCAAAGGGATACAGCTTGTGGCATTACTACAATGGGGAAAAAAATGTCTCCTGCAAGAAATTGAAACCACAATCATGTATATATCATGGCATATGGGTCTGATTTTTATACTCCCCACATGATATAGAAATCCTCAGACAATAAATTAACATAAATATATAGCTCTTGAGGCCCAGTAGGAAGAAAAGCAATAACACTTTGTAAATGGAATTCTTTACCAGGAAGATCCATTGAGGCCTCCACCTACCACACTGAGTTCATGGACAATGAAGCCAGATCAGTGGAAATGACCAGCAGAAAGAAGCAGCCCAAACTCCCAGCATGGAGATGCTCCCATATGGAGACAACAGAGGGGAAAATGATCAGCTCACCAAGGACAATGGCATGAGGAAACGGGCTCTTCTCCCCTTCCACCTTCCCACTTGAACACAGCGGAAAAGAAGCAGGAAAGTGTGTGGGATGCAGGAAGAGAGCAGGCCAGACCCATCTTGCCAGGCCAGCCAGTGCTGAGAACTGAAATGGGGTACTTGGAAGCAAATATAAAATCGAAGTTTAAAAATGGACTGGATTGTAAAATAGGGACACTTGTGCATGGCTGGTGGGAATATAAAACGTATAGCCACTGTGGAAAACAGTATGGTAGTTACTAAAAATAAAAAAAAGAGTTATCATCTAATCCACAATCCCACTTCTGGGCATATTCCCAAAAGAACTGAAAGAAGGATCTGAAGATATTTGTACACACATATTCTCAGCAGCATTATTCACAATAGCTAATATGTGGAAGCAACGCAACAGTCCCTCAGTGGATAAATGGATAAGCATAATGTGGTATGTAAATATATATATAGCACAGCAGCACAGTGGCCCTTTTAATTAAAGTGCTGGGAAAATGTCCTGATCCTCTTCACCTGCTAGATTGGGAAAGAGAGATGGAAATGGATTAAAGAGGGGAGGCTCTCTCTCAAAAGCCACGTTCCGATCCACAATCCAAGATGGCTGAACAGGAACAGCTCTGGAGTGCAGTTCCCAGTGAGAACAATGTAGAGGGTGAGTGAACACAGCATTTCCAAATGAGTTTATAATAATAGTCCTATGTATATATACATAGAACTAATTTTTTAACTTTTATATTTTATATATTTTAACCTGTATATTTATATAGGATAGGGCTAATAACAGACCTATGTATATAGGACTTATTCACTATTATTAGTCCTATGCTATATAAATATACATAGGACTATTATTTAGCCTTAAGGAAGGAGTCAGTGCAGTGGGTCATGCCTATAATCCCAGCACTTGGGGAGGCTGAGGCAAGAGGATTGCCGGAGCCAAGAGATTAAAACCAATGTGGGCAATATGGCGAGACTCCATCGCTACAAAAAAAGTTTAATAATTAGTCAGCTATGGTGGTGTGTGCCTGTGGTCCCAGCTACTTGGGAAGGTGAGGCAGGAGGATCACTTGAGCTCAGGAGGCTGAGGCTGCAATAAGCTGTGATCATACCATTGCATTCCAGCAAGGGCAAAAGAGCAAGACTTCTATCTCAAAACCAATAATAATAATAATAATAAAAGAAAGAAGAAAAGAAAGAAATTCTGACACATGCTACAATATGGATGAGGCTTGAGGACATTATGCTGAATGAAGTAAACCAGTCACAGACAGACAAATACTTCATGATTTCACTTACTTATGAAGTACTGAGAGTAGTTAAATTCACAAAGACAGAAAGCAGAATGAAGTTGCCAGGGGTTTAGGGAGAAAGGGAGTGGGGAGTTGTTTAATGAGCACAGAGTCAGTTTTGCACCATGAACAGGGTTCTGGAGATGGACAGTAGTGATGGTTGGACAATGATATGAATATATTTAATCTCACAGAACTGTACACTTAAAAATAGTTAAGATGATAAATTTTATGTTATATGTATTTTACTACAATAAAAAATAGAAAAAGATGGACCAGTGACTAAGCTATTTTAACAGCCCATGGAGATTGAAAAGTGTTGAGATCTAATTGACTTACCAGGTAGCAAGAAAGCCAGATGAGGGTGGAAAAGTGTAACAGAGATTGTCCTTGTGGTAATTACTGGGAAAAATACAAGAATTTCATGTTTATTTCTCAATTATATAGGCTACAGTGGCAATTTCTGAGATCTTTTCCAAATCAGATACATTTCCCCAACTCTATGTCTAGTTTTTACCCTCTTGCATGCACGTGGGGGCACACAAGTGCATGCATGCATGCACACACACACACACACACACACACACACACAGAGCTGAAGAAGACCCTTGAAGCTGGCAACATCCAACACACATTGCTGTTTTTGTTTATAGCACACAGGGCATTTTAACAAGAATATTTCTAGCTCTGCTGAGAGGCAGAGTATCAGTAACCATCACAGTTACAAAATTCCCACTTCTATTCCAGTTTGTTTCAGGAGGTTTAGAACACGGCACACTTTCATTCACTGGTGTGTGCACACACACACTCCCCACCCATGGGAGGAATTGCAGTTTCTAGATGTTCCTGCCCAAGTCTAACATGGTGTAATATGATCCCAGAACATCTGTCAGGCAATTACATGGTCCTGTCTCCATCATTAATGCACTGTGTCACACACCAGTTCCACGATGCTGAGACAACTCCCCTTGAGGCTTTCCCTGTAACTCGTGGCATACTGAGCTGCCATATTGGTTCTTTGAGCTTCATTCACAGTGGTTCTTTCTTCTCATTACCTTAACTTGGGTCTCTCAGCTTCTAGGGAAGCATGGAGACATTGGCCAGAGCCCTGGAAAAACATTTTTGAACAAAAGTGAGTTGTGGTCATGATTCTACGTCTTATAACACACCTTTTCCTCTTTACCACACAACAGCACAGTGGCCCTCTTAATTAAAGTGCTGGAAAAATGTCCCGATCCTCTTCACTTGCCAGGTTGGGAAAGAGAGACGGAAATGGATTAAAGAGGGGAGGCTCTCTCTCAAAAGCCACGTTCGGATCCAGGATCCAAGATGGCCGAACAGGAACAGCTCTGGAGTGCAGTTCCCAGCGGGAACAATGTAGACGATAAGTGATCACAGCATTTCCAAACGAGTTTTTAGTGCCCACAGACCAGGAGATTTCTGGGCTGAAAAGCACTATGAGTTTCCAGCATGGCTATTTCAGCTGGTGCTGTGGGTCTCCACACAAAAGCTCACACAAATCTGGGCAGCCGTTTCAACTGGCACCTGGAATGCCTGGGATACGTAGCTGCCCATCAACTGAAAAAAAGGGGGTTGAAACAGGGAGCCAGGTGATCTGGCTCGGCGGGTCCCACCCCACAAAGACCAGCAATCTGAAATACTCTGGATTGAGAGTTTTGCAGCAAGTGCAGCTGGATCGAGGATAGTCCAGCTCAGTGGGGGGGAAGGGTGTCTGTCAGTACCGTGGCAGTCCACCACTATTGAGGCAGTCTGCCATTACTGAGGCAATCTGCCTCTACTGAGGCAGTCTGCCATTACTGAGGCAGTCCACCATTACTGAGGCAGATCACCATTACCAAGGCAGTTCTAACTGTACCTCTGTAAACAAAACCACAGGAATCTCACACAGCAGCTGAGCAGAGCCCACAGCAGCTCAGCAATGCCTCTGCTGGCAGACTGTGACTAGACTCCTTCCTTGCTGGGCAGGGCATCTCCGAAAAAAGGCAGCAGCAGGTCAGGAACTTATAAAGCCCCACCTTCCCAAGACAGAGCAACTGGGAAAAAAGGTGATTATGAGTTCTGCTGCAGCAGACTTAAAGGTACCTGCTCAGCAGCTCTGAATGGAACAACAGAGCTCACAGCTCAGCAACTGAGCTCCTATAAGGGATATACTGTCTCCTCAAGCAGCTCCCCAACCCCCATATATCCAAAGAGACACCTCATAAAGAAGGGCTCAGGGATGAAGATAACAGAATAGGAAACTAGCAGCAACCCTTATTGTTCTGCAGCCACTGCAGGTGATCCCCAAGCAAGTAGGCTCTGGAGTGGACCTCCAGCAGTCCTACAGCAAAGGGGCCTGACTGTTAGAAGGAAAACTAAAAAACAGAAAGAAATAACTTCAACATCGATAAAAGGACATCCGCTGAGAGACCCCATCTGAAAGTCGCCAACTACAAAGACCACAGGTAGATAAATCCACAAAGATAGGAAGAAACCAGTGCAAAAGGGATGAAAACACCAAAAACCAGAACACCTCTCCTCCTCCAAGGGATCACAGCTCCTCACCAGCAAGGGAACAAGGCAGGATGGGGAATGAATCTGATGAATTGACAGAAACAGGCTTCAGAAGGTGGGTAATAACAAACTTCTCTGAGCTAAAGAACATGTTCTAACCCAATGCAAAGAAGCTAAGAACACTGAAAAAAGGTGTGGTGAAATGCTAATAAGAATAAACAGCTTAGAGAGGGGAATAGATAACTTGACGGAGCTGAAAAACACAATACGAGAACTTTGTGAAGCATACACAAGTTTCAATAGCCGAATTGACCAAGCAGAAGAAAGGATATCACAGATTGAAGATCAACTCAATGAAATAAAATGAGAAGGCAAGATGAGACAAAAAAAGAGTGAAAAGAAATGAACAAAGTCACCAAGAATATGGGATTATGTGAAAAGACCTAATCTACATTTATAGGTGTACCTGAATGTGACAGAGAGAATGAATCCAAGCTGGAAAACACTCTTCAGGATATTATCCAGGAGAACTTCCCCAATCTAGCAAGGCAGGACAACATTCAAGTCCAAGAAATACAGAAAACACCACAAAGATATTCCTCAAGAAGAGCAACCCCAAGGCACATAACTGTCAGATTTACTAGGGTTGAAATGAAGGGAAAAATGCTAAGGGCAGCCAGAGAGAAAGGTCAGGTTACCCACAAAGGGAAGCCAATCAGGCTTACAGTGGATCTCTCAACAGAAACCCTACAAGCCAGAAGAGAGTGGGGGCCAATATTCAACATCCTTAATGAAAAGAACTTTCAACCTAGAATTTCATATCCAGCCAAACTAAGCTTCATAAGTGAAGGAGAAATAAAATCCCTTACAAACAAGCAATTGCAGAGATATTTCATCACCACCCGGTCTGCCTTACAAGAGCTCTGGAAAGAAGTACCAAACATAGAAGGAAGAACCAGTACCAGCCACTCCAAAAACATACCAAATGGTAAAGACCATCAACACAATGAAGAAACTGCATCAATTAATGGGCAAAATAGCTATCATCAAATGGCAGGATCAAATTCACACATAACAATATTAACCTTAAATGTAAATGGGCGAAATGCCCCATTCAAAAGACACAGACTGGCAAATTGGATAAAAAGTCAAAACCCATTGGTGTGCTGTATTCAGGAAACCCATCTCACCTGCAAGGACACACATAGGCTCAAAATAAAGGGATGGAGGAAGATTTACCAAGCAAACAGAGAGCAGAAAAAAAAAAAAAAGCAGGAGTTGCAATTCTCATCTCTGATAAAATAGACTTTAAACCAACAAAGATCAAGAGACAAAGAATGGCATTACATAATGGTAAAAGGATCAATGCAAAAAGAAGAGCTAACAATCCTAAATATATACATACTCAATACAGGAGCACTCAGATACATAAAGCAAGTTCTTAATGACCTACAAAGAGACTTAGACTCTAGCACAATAATAGTGGGAGAACTTTAACACTCCACTGTCAATATTAGACAGATCAACGAGACAGAAAATTAAAAGGATATACAGGACTTTAAGTCAGATCTGGACCAAGCAATCCTAATAGACATTTACAGAACTCTTCACCCTAAATCCACAGAATCTACATTTTTCTCAGCATCACATCACACCTACTCTAAAACTGACCACGTAATTGGAAGTAAATCAGTCCTTAGCAAATGCAAAAGAACGGAAATCATAATAAACAGCCTCTCAGACCACAGTGCAATCACATTAGAACTCAGGATTAAGAAACTAACTCAGAATTGCACAACTTCATGGAAAACGAACAATTGGCTCTTGAATGTTGACTGGATAAACAATGAAGTGAAGGCAGAAATAAAGACGTTCTTCAAATGAGAAAGAAGATAAAATGTAGCAGAATCTCTGGGACACATTTAAAGCAGTGTCTAGAGGGAAATTTATAGCAATAAATGCCCACATGAGAAGAAAGGAAAGATCTAAAATTGACACCCTATCATCAAAATTGAAAGAGCTAGAGGAGCAAGATCAAAAAAACTCAAAACCTAGCAGAAGACAAGAAATAACTAAGATCAGAGCAGAACTGAAGGTGACAGACACACAAAAATCCCTTCAAAAAATCAATAAATCCAGGAGCTGGTTTTTGAAAAGATCAACAAATAGACAGACTGCTAGCCAGATTAATAAAAAAGAAATGAGAGAAGAATCAAATAGATGAAATAAAAACAATAAAGGGGATATCACCACTGATTCCACAGAAATACAAACTACCATCAGAGATAACTACAAACAACTCTATGCACATAAACCAGTAAACCTGGAAGAAATGAATAAATTCCTGAACACTTTCACCCTCCCAAGCCTAAACCAGGAAGAAGTTGAAACCCTGAATAGACCAATAACAAGGACTGAAGTTGAGGCAGCAATTAATAGCCTACCAACCAAAAAAAGCCCAGGTCCAAATGGGTTCACAGCCGAATTCTACCAGATGTACAAAGAAGAGCTGGTACCATTCCTTCTGAAACTATTCCAAACAATCCAAAAAGAGGGAATCCTTCCCAAATCATTTTAGGATACCAACATCATCCTGATACCAAAACCCAGCAAAGACACAACAAGAAAAGAAAACTTTAGGCCAATATCCATGATGAACATAGATACAACAATCTTCAATAAAATACTGGCAAACTGATTGCAACAGCACATCAAAAACATATCCATCATAATCAAATAGGCTTCATCCTGGGCATGCAAGGCTCATTCAACATACATAAGTCTATAAACGTATTCCATCACATAAGCAGAACCAAAGACAAAAACCACGTGATTATCTCAATAGATGCAGAGAAGGCCATTGACAAAATTCAGCAGCCCTTTATGCTAAAAACTATCAATAAACTAGGTATTGATGGAACGTATTGCAAAATAATAAAAGCTATTTATGACATACCCACAGACAATATCATACTGAATGGGCAAAAACTGGAAGCATTCCCTTTGAAATCTGGCACTAGATAAGGATGCCCTCTCTCATCACTCCTATTAAATATAGTATCAGAAGTTCTAGCCAGAGCAATCAGGCAAGTAAAAGAAATAAAGGTATTCAATTAGGAAAGGAGGATGTCAAATTGTCTCTACTTGCAGATAACATGATTGTATATTTAGAAGACCCCATTGTTGCAGCCCAAAATATCCTGAAACTGATAAGCAACTTCAGCAAATTCTTACTATACAAAATCAATGTGCAGAATTCACAAGTATTCCTATGCATCAATAACAGACCAAATGAGAGCCAAATCAAGAGTGAACTTCCATTCACAATTGCTACAAAGAGAATAAAATATCTAGGAATACAACTAACAAAGGATGTAAAGGATCTCTTCAAGGAGAACTATAAACCACTACTCAAGGAAATAAGAGAGGACACAAACATGGAAAAACATTCCATGCTCATGGTTAGGAAGAATCAATATTGTGAAAATGGCCGTGCTGCCCAAAGTAATTTATAGATTCAGCACTATCCCTATCAAGCTTCCTATTATCCTCTTCACAGAATCGGAAAAAACCACCTTAAACTTCATATAGAACCAAAAGAGAGCCTGCATAGCCAAGACAATTCTAAGCAAAAAGAATAAACCTGGAGACATCATGCTACCCGACTTCAAACTATACTACAAGGCTACAATAACCAAAACAGCACGGTACTAGTACCAAAACAGAGACATAGACCAATGGAACAGAACAGAGGCCTTGGAGGCAATACCAGACACCTACAACCATCTGATCTTTGACAAATCTGACCAAAAAAAGCTATGGGAAAAGGATTCCCTGTTTAATAAATGGTGTTAGGATAACTGGCTAGCCATGTGCAGAAAACAGAAATTGGACCCCTTCCTGACACCTTACACTAAAATTAACTCCAGATAGACTAAGACTTAAACATAAGACTAACACCATAAAAACCCTAGAAGAAAACCTAGGCAAAACCATTCAGGACATAGGCATAGTCAAGGATTTCATGACTAAAACACCAAAAGCATTGACAACAAAAGCCAAAATAGACAAATGGGATCTAACTAAACTCGATAGCTTCTGTAGAGCAAATGAAACAATCATTAGAGTGAACCGGCAACCAACAAAATGGGAAAAAATTTTTGCAGTCTACCCAACTGAAACAGGGCTAATATCCAGAATCTACAAAGAACTAAAACAGATTTACAAGAAACAAACAAACAAACCCATTCAAAAGTGGGCGAAGGACATGAAGACACTTTTCTTTTCTTTTTTTTTTTTTTTTTTTTTTGAGACGGAGTTTGACTCATGTTACCCAGGCTGGAGTGCAATGGCGCGATCTCAGCTCACCGCAACCTCCACCTCCTGGGTTCAGGCAATTCTCCTGCCTCAACCTCCTGAGTAGTTGTGATTATAGGCATGCACCACCATGCCCAGCTAATTTTTTGTATTTTTAGTAGAGACAGGGTTCCACCATGTTGACCAGGATGGTCTCGATCTCTTGACCTCGTGATCCACCCGCCTCGGCCTCCCAAAGTGCTGGGATTACAGGCTTGAGCCACTGCACCCGGCCGAAGACACTTTTCAAAAGAAGACATATATGAGGTCAACAAACATATGAAAAAATGCTCATCATCACTGGTCATTAGAGAAATGCAAATCAAAGCCACATTGAGATACCATCTCATGCCAGTTAGAATGGCGATCATTAAAAAATCTGGAGACAACAGATGCTGGAGAGGATGTGGAGAAATAGGAACACTTTTACACTGTTGGTGGGAATGCAAATTAGTTCAACCATTGTGGAAGACAGTGTGGCAATTCCTCAAGGATCTAGAAATAGACATTCCATTTGACCTAGCAATCCCATTACTGGGTATATATCCAAAGGATTATAAATCGTTCTATTATAAAGACACATGCATACATACGTTCATTGTAGCACTGTTTACAATAGCAAAGACCTGGAACCAACCCAAATGCCCATCAATGATGGACTGGACAGGGAAAATGTGGCACATATACACCGTGGAATACTATGCAGCCATAAAAAATGATGAGTTCATATTCTTTGTAGGGACATGGATGGATCTGGAAACCATCATTCTCAGCAAACTGACACAAGAACAGAAAATCAAACACTGCATATTCTCACTCAAAGGTGTATGTTGAACAATCAGAACACACTGACATAGGGAGGGGAGCATCACAGACTGGGGTCTGTTTTGGGGGACTAGGGGAGGGACAGCAGGAGGCAGGGAGGTTGGGGAGCGATGACAGATATAGGTGAAATGTCAGATATAGGTGATGGGGGGATGGAGGCAGCAAACCACATTGCCATGTATGTACCTATGTAACAATCCTGCATGACCTGTACAAGTACCCCAGAACCTAAAGTACAATAAAACACATAAAATACATACATACATATACATATATATATATGTAATGGGAGGAACGTGGCTTTTATTTTATATATATATATATTTCTATATATATATTTATAATAAAATATATAAATATATATTTATAACAAAATAATATATATTTATATATATTTTATTATAAAATATATATATTTTTATATATTATATATATTATATAAATATATGTATATGTTATATATATTTATAAATATATAATATATAATATATATTTATAAATATATAATATATATAATATATATTTATAATAAATATATACATTTATAATACTTAATAAAAAATAAATATAAATATATAAAATAAAAGCCATGTTTATATATATATAATGTTCAAAACCATGTTCCTCCCATTTTGGGACACATGCAAGGGTTGCTCCCACTACCTGGAACACACCCACCCATGCTCTGTCCCTCACTTAATCAATTCTGGCATCTCCTTTAGATCTCAGCATCCAAGTCACTTTCCTAGTGTAGAGCAGATGCCTTTGTTAGCGTCTCTTACAGGAGCAAGTCCTCGTCCTGCACATTTTGTTCACTTTATAATGATTCACCATTTTTTAGAGCAGCAAAATGCAATCTACCTTTTTACCCAGACTCTAATTTCTCCCACTCAAGTACTAGCCAGGCCCGACCCTGCTTAGCTTCCTAGATGAGATGAGATCTGGTACATTCAGGATGGTATGGTTGTAGACAAGACTCTCATTTCTATGAGAGCAAAGGCTGTCTAATTTTGCTCACCAATATATCCCAGAATTTGGCACATTGCCTGGTACACAGTAGGTACTCAATTTATATTTTAATTACTAAATCAACGAATCCTATTTTGCTGAGGAATACAAACACAGTCAGTAAATATTTGCTTGAATAAGCTAACCAGGATATTTCAAAACTGACATAAGTATCTACCTAACAATAGTACTTATTTAATAGTTATTGGAAGAATTGCATTAGTTAATGTAAATAGCTTTTAAACAGTAACTGGCATACAATGAACACAAGATAAACATTAGTTCATTTTGTTATTGATATCTTGTACCCATAATAGGAAGATATTTTGAATTGTTATCTAAAGTGCGCTTTCTTTTCCATATCTTCTGGTAACCCAGCTCTTCTTTCAGCCTGAGCAGCATTTTTCAGATGTGGAAACTGAGGCTCAAAGAGGCCCTAAGCTGCACAGCCAGGAAATGGCAGAACCTGAATTCCAACATACATGTCTTAAACTCCAAAACACTAGTGTTTAATCCACTTTTTTTCTCAAACCATCTAGCAATTTTCAAATAAACAGACTAAAAGAATTTCAACCTTATCATTTTGAAAGATCAACTTTTGGAGGTGGGGGGGTTGGAGAGAGACACCTAAAGAGAAGGTATTATTTTACTCAGTAATCACCGCCATTTAAAAAGTACCTACAATGATAATAATCCCATGCCTAGCTAAGAAATAAATCTCCTTTTCTTTTTATTATAACAAGGACAATGGTATGTACTGATGCAGTATTGGAAACAATTATCTCTATAACTGGTCTGGGCTGTAGCTCACCAAGAAGTTGCTGCCTCAGCTGCTACTACTTACAGAGGGTGATTTTTTTGTGGTTGCTTTGTTTTTAGTCTCATGAAGTATATTTTAACAGTGAATAGGAGACCTTATTGGAAAAATCGATTACATATTTCCATTTTAATGTAAACATTTAGAGTCCAACGCTTCGCCTCACTATCTCATTAGCATTTGAATGCCAAGAACTATTCCAGATATTTATTTCAAAGCCCCTTTTTTTTTCCAGGCAGGGAGAGCAAGTAGAACAAAATAGTCACCCCAGCTGATAGTTGACTAAACGCAATCATTGTGATGAAAGGTTGCCGGGGGTAAACTTTGGATGAAATAATAAAAATATATGATCCCTTTAAATTCATCTTCTACTCCCAGGGAGCTGCTAAGGTGCTTATCTGGATTTTTTGGGAGTATCTTTTCAGTTCTGTTTTGCAAATCTTATGTTTCTCCCCAAATAATAATGCATAAATGAAGTGGATTTTACAATGGTCAGTTGCGGCCCTAAATGACCACATTTTTCCTTTCTCTATATTAAAGAATTACCACTCTGAGGTCACCAACAAAAGGGTCTTTTGCTGACATCTGTAGTTTGAAAATAAAGTCTCGTTTCCAGTCCAAGGCTAGGTTAAGTCTTATCTCCCTGGTAAGCTGATGACCTGCTTCCAAGACTGGGGAAGACAGCCCATCCTGTTCCGGAGAAACATTCGGCCTGTCTGAGCTGCACCTCCTCTACCCAGCATGCCAGGTGCAATTGAGGCAATTTCGGCAGAGTGAAAGTGCTCTATTTCAGTCTGAAATCATGCCAAAGACTCCTTACAAACGCTACATTCAGCACCTCCAATTTCACATGCCCGCTGCACGTTGTCTGCCATTATATTACCCAGGATTCCAAAAGCACTTGGCCGCATTAAATAAGAGCCAGGAAGGAAAACAATAGCAAGGAGCTGCTTGAGGACACAAAGCTGGAAAAAATGAAGAGGGAGCAGCCAGAGATGTCAACTGAGCTCTGAAAATAGATGTGGCTTAATGAACATGAGAGGTGTTAGGTTTATCCAAAAATGCAGATTCAACCTGGTAAGAATTTGATCCTTACACTCTACTGATAGAGGTGTACCTTGGTTCAGCTCCTTTGGGGGGCTGTTTGGCAATATTTATTAAAACAAAAATGAGCCCTAGGATCCAGAGATTTCTCTCCCTGGCATCTATCCTAGAGAAAAATGCAGATGGATGTGCACAATGAGAGCTACACAAAGATTTTCAATACCGAGTTGCTTGTAATAGCCAAAACATGGGAAATGATCTAATATCCATCTATGGGGAGATAATCACACTGTGAAACACTTTGTAGCAGCAAAAGGACCACGTCCCCGTCAGATAGATAATAATATCCATGCACAAGTATCCAGGAGTAGGAGTGCTCCAGAAACTCTCCTAAGTGTCTACCCACAATAAACAGTTTAATCCTTACAACAGTTCTTGAGGAGGCTCCCAAATTATGCTCACAGAACAACTGAACCACCAAGAGGTTAAATAATGTGCCCAGGGCCACATGAGTACACAGGACATTCAAACCCAGGTCACCTAGCTCCCAAAGCCATACTACTTTTCAAGAATTTCAACAACATACTTTGAATTGAAAAAAAAAAAAAAAAGCGAGTTGCAATATGATGCATACAATATGATATGATTTATGTTTGTATATACATACACACAGGTGAAATACTATATATTTTCCTTATTATTTGTGATTTTAAAAAAATAGAGATGGGGTCTCACCATGTTGCCCAGGCTGCTCTCAAATTCCAGGCCTCAAGTGATTCTTCCCCTTGGCCACCCAAAGTGCTGGGATTACAGGTGCGAGTCACCATACTCAGCCCTACATGTTTTCTTTCTTTCTTTCCTTTCTCTTTTCTTTCTTTCTCTCTGTTCGCCTCGCCTCACCCTCACCCTCGCCTCGCCTTTCCTTTCCGATAAAGTCTCACTTTGTTACCAGGCTGTAGTGCTGGAGTGCAGTGGTGAGATCTCGGCTCACTGCAACCTCCTCCTCCCATGTTCAAGTGATTCTTCTGCCTCAGCCTCCCAAATAATTTTTGTATTTTTGTAGAGAAGGGGTTTCACCATGTTGGCCAAAATGATCTCAATCTCTTGGCTTCATGATCTGCCCACCTCGGCTTCCCAAAGTGCTGGGATTACAGGCGTGAGCCACCGCACCTGGCCAACATATTTTCTATGGACACTTCTTTTACAACATGGAGAAAGGTGTGGAAGGACACATTCCAGAGGAAAGAGGTAGTAAAGGAACAAAAATTGAGGGGTGGTTAAAAGAATTCTTAGTTTTATTTATAATGTTTTAATTTTTTCAAAAAAAGAATATTGCCATGTGTTACTTGTGTAACTCAAAAATAATTTTTTAAAATGGGATTGTTCAAAAGAACCGCGCTGAATTACTTGCAGAGATGCCTAAATGAGTCAGGTGGGAAATGTCTAGTGGCTTCCATGTGTGCAGCATTCCATAGTTCAGAACCATTTCCACTGATATTGTTCTGTTCAATCTTTTTTTTTTTTTTTTTTTTTTTGAGACAGAGTCTCGTTCTTGTCACCCAGGCTGGAGAACAGTGACACAATCTCTGCTCACTGCAACCTCCACCTTCCTGGCTCAAGCGATTCTCCTGCCTCAGCCTCCCAAGTAGCTGGCATTACAGTTGCATGCCACCAAACCCAGCTAATTTTTGTATTTTTAGTAGAGACGGGGTTTCACCATGTTGGCCAGGCTGGTCTTGAACTTCCAACCTCAGATGATCTGCCTGCCTTGGCCTCCCAAAGTGCTGGGATTACAGATGTGAGCCACTGCACCCAGCCCTCTATTCAATCTTTACGACAACCTCAAGAGGCTATCATTTTTCCCATTTGACAAATGAAGGCAAGGAGGCCTGAGGAAGTCACACAACTTGCCCAAACATGAAGTAAGCAGTGGTGGATTCAAAGGCTTCCCTGGCTGGCCTGAGGGCAGGGCTCCTTCTACTCCATTGTGGGAGCTCCATTAATACACACACCAACCCCTACGAGGGGAGACCTGATTGTTTTGCCTCAGGGCCCAGTGGATGCAACATCCACAAAATAAGCTTTGTCAAGTGTCACAACAAGCTACCTCCATAATAGAAAGAGAAAATGTGAAAATGAAAGAGGCAATGAAAATGCCAGTGAAGAGTCAGACAGACCTGACCGCAGCTCTGTCACTTTCTATGTAATTTCAGGTAAGATAGTTAACTTTTCTGAACTCTGATTTCCTCAAATAAAAATAGAACCAATAATTAATACTCCTGGAAAGTTTTTATGAGGATCAAATAGCTAATATATGAAGAGTTCCTATTAAAGGTACTTTGTAAATGGCAGCAATTATTAATTCATAGAGTATTTAACAAGCATTTGTGAGGTAGATTACTATGTGCCTGCACTGGCCTAGGCATTGGGGATACGTTTGGGAACAAGACAAGCAAAATCCTTGCCCTCGTGGACTTATATTCTAGAGTGGAAACACATGATAAACAATTAAATGAATATGACCAGATGGTGTTAATTGGCTCAAACTGAAAGGAGAGTCTCATGAGAACTTTCAGTGAAACAATAAATAAGTTGAGGAATCCACAGAAGAATAAAGATTCAAGTTTTAGTAAATTTAGGCTCTGGGAGCCCCTTCCTTCCCTCCTTCTCTTTCTCTCTCTTTTCTTTTCTTTCTTTTTTCTTTTTTTTTGTCAGAGTCTCGCTCTGTTGCCCAAGTCTGGAGTGTAGCGGAGTGTCCTGACTCACTATAACCTCTGCCTCCTGGGCTCAAGCGATTCTCTCACCTCAGCTCCCCTGAGTAGCTGAGACTACAGATGCATGCCACGACTCCCAGCTAATTTTTTTTATTTTTAGTACAGACGGAGTTTCGCCATGTTGCCCAGGCTGGTCTCGAACTCCTGAGCTCTTGCGATCCACCTGCCTCAACCTCCCAAAGCGTTAGGATTACAGGCATGAGCCACCAAGTGCAGCCCAGGTCTGGGAGTTTTTTTGTAACAGTGGCTCTTAATCAAGGGTAATTTTGTCCCCTGCTATGATATGGATGTTTGTGCCCCCTCCTCTTAAATTCATATGTTGAACCAAATCCCCAATGTGGTGGTATTAAGAGGTGGGGTCTTTGGGAGTTGATTAGGCCATGAGGGCTCTGCCTTTATAAATGTAATTTGTGTCCTTATAAACGAAGTGTGAGGGAGTTTGCTTGCTTCTTCTATCAGAAGGAAATGCCATCTTTGAAGGAGAGAGCAACCCCACTTATGCCAGCACTTTGGGAGGCAGAGGCTGGAGGATTGCTTGAGCCCAGGAGTTCAAGACCAGCCTAGGCAAGAGAGGAAGACCCTGACTCTACAAAAAAGTTTTAAAAAATTAGCTAGGCATGGTGTCACACACCTGTAGTCCTAACTGCTCAAGAAGCTGAGGTGGGAGGATTGCTTGGGCCTAGGAGGTCAAGGCTGCAGTGAACCATGATCATTCCACTGCACACCAGCCTGGACAATACAGTAAGACTCTGTTTCAAAGGGCGGGGGTCGGGGGGGGAGGGAGAGAGAGAGAACCTCACCAGACACTGAATCTGCTGGTGTCTTGATCTTGGACTTCCCAGTCTCCCAAACTATGAGAAATAAATTTCTGCTGTTTATAAATTACCTAATCTAAGGTTATATTGTTATGGCAACCCAAGTGGACTAAGACACCTCCTAAAGGATGTCAATGACTGAAGACTTTTTAATTGTAACGACTTGGGTAGGATGGCTGGTGTTACTAGCATCTGTATAACAGAGGCCAGGGATGCTGCCAAAACATCCTACAATGCATAGGACAGACCTGCATAAGAAATAATTATCTGGCTTCAAACACAGTGCCATGACTGAGAAACCTTGTTCTACAGGAATAAACCTAACCTGTCCTGTAAGCCCAGAATCACATATGCATACAACTGCCCATTTACTCTCTCTTCAGAGAACCTCATCTAGTGTTTCTTACTTTACTCAGTGGCAACCATAACCTTCTAGTTGCCCAGGCTCAAACCTTCAAATCATCTCTACTGCTTTCCTAGGACTTCTATAACAACATACCACAAACTGGGTGACTTCAAACCACAGAAATTGTCTCCCTGTTCTGGAGTCAAGCTGTTGGAGATCAAGGGACCGGCAGGATTGGTTACTCCCAAGTTTCTAAAGAAGAATCTGTTCCATGCGTCTCTCCTAGCTTTTGGTAGCTTCCAGCAATCCTTAGCTTGCAAATGCATCAATCTAGTCTCTGCCTCCCTCTTCAACTGGCATTCACCCTGTATCTCTGTGTCTCTCCATGGTAGTCTTCTTATGAGGACACCAGCCGTACATGTGACTTAGCCATAACTAATTACCTCTACAAAACTGTTTTCAAAGAAGGTCACATTCTGAGATACTGGGGGTTAGGACTTCAATATATCTTTTTTTAAGCCATAATATCATCCTTGCCTGGTCTCCTTCCTCTCCCTCTCCAGAGCCAAGTTGTCAGGACATCCTGCTAGCTCTACTTGCAAGGTATATCCAGGATCTGACCACTTCTCCCCATGTCCGCTGCCACCACCCTTGTCTGGCCCTCCACTACCTCTCACCCGGGCCTTTGCAGTGACCACCTCCCTAGTCCCCCTGCCTCTCTCTGCGCTGCAGTCTATTCTCTACAAGCAGTCAGATGGATTCTGTCTGAACATAAGTCAGTTCATGACATTCCTCTACTGAGAATCCTGCAGTGGTTCCTGGTATACTCAGAGGGAAAGCTAGATCCTTGCCTGAGCCTACAATGTCCCACATGAGCTGGTCTCCCTGAACCTCTCTCGCCTCCTCTTCTATCCCTCTATTTCTGCTCTCTAAAAATATTGGCTTCCTTGGACTTCCTCCACTTTGCCAAGCTATCTTTCACCTCAAGACCTTTTTACCTGCTATTCTCCCCGACTGAAATGTTCTGTTTTAAATCATTTTTAAAAGTTGAATAGATGTAAAATAGTATTTATAAAATATATACAAGTCTAATGAATAATACTAGAACAAACACCTGCATACTCATCATAAAACTTTTTTAAAAATTGACTACTCTTCTCCTGGGTATCCACATGAATAACCCCTCAGATTTCTGCTCAGATTCAATACCCAGCACTTGAAGACATTCATGGTACATAGCAGGTGCTCTGTGGTCTGGGAACAGAACTTGACCTTGCAGGATTACAGCTAGATGAGTCGGCACACGGAGAGCAGATCTTCCAGTGTACTGTGAATGCATATCGACCGTGTCCACAAGGCTGGGGAGTAAAACCAGAGTGTCAATTTATTAATTTACAGTGAGTATCGCACCTGCTGAGAGGAAAGACTTAGAGCTTTGGTCCACGCTGTAGACATACCACTTAAGAACCATAATCATTCTTATTCTTATTTTGTAACAATAACTTTATTAAAGTATAATATTTTAAAACTGTACATCTTTAATGTACATAATTTGATGAGTTTAGATACAGGGATATACTCTTGATACCATCATATTTTACTGATGGGGAAGCTCAGCCATGGTATGGCAAAGAGTTTGCTCACAGTCACTCAGCTAGAAAGTGGAGGAGCTGGAATTCAATCCCTAGTATCTCAATTTATAAAAATTTTTACTATTTTACCTACTGTTTTCTAGTGATTTCCAAATTCAGGAGACTGGTATGTAATGTGTGAATTCAAAGGTATTACTTTGCAATGAAAACTCTAACTTTCAAGTGGGTTGGACACTTGGGTCCCCTGGTCAGCATACTTCTTCCCAGAAAACCAGTACCACTAAAACTCAAATTCTCATCAAAAACTACCTGTTATGATTGGATCTAGAGCAAGGGGGATGCTCTTTATAGGACTGTTTGATGCCATTTATCATTTATCTGCGCTATACAAACGCACCTGCCAGCCAAAGGATAAGATTTTGCAGAGCCTCGTGGCCCATGACCTGCCATTCCCTGAACAGCATTGAACACACTTGGCCATCATCTCCTTTTTTTGTTTCCCAGGCTCATCACTCCCTGCTGACAGCTATTTATAATTCTTTTTAGATATGTCTGTTCATTCAGTCAAGACTCTATCAAGTTTGTAGACCTGGGAGCCCTTTTGTCTTTTTAAGATTTGTTCTGCCCCAAACCAGAAGTGGGAGAAGGAAGTACATGGAATAGTTAAGAGCATGAGTTTTGGAGACTGACATATCTAAGTTTGAAGCTGTGCTCCACCTGTGTCCTTGGGCAAATGACTTCATCCATGTGAGCCTAATTTGTAAACTGGGATTATGAATAGTTCCCACCTTATAGGTTGTGAGGACAATGTACAGGCCATATTTAGCATAGTTCTTGGTACATCAAAAGCTTCTCTCTTGTCCACACCCAGAGGGAAAAAAAATCACATTTTCTTATTTTTTTCCTTCCTAGAGAGACACCTCATTCTATCCAAAGGAACATGAATAGCAAATTCAATTCAACAAGTAACATTTACTAACCACATTGAACCAGAGTCATTTGTCATTGGAGGCTATCCAGGAAACAACTCCTCCTGACCTGATGGCACATGGATCTCCATTTTGGAAAGTCTCCCGTTGTGAGTGGTTCTGGATGAGTGCCCCTTCCCACTATGGAAGTCATAAGGAGTGGGACAGCAACTCAGATTCATCGAATCAGGTGCTCTCTAGGGGCTCGGAATCTTGAGCAAATGCCTGAAGATGGTTAAAGCTGTGAACCATACCATTCCTGCTGCTGGACATTTGTTGGAATTCCTGGTGCTTATTTTCTTGCAAGCCTGATTCTTCAGCTCCTCATTCATTCATTTCATGCACCCCCAAATCCTTCTTGTATGTTTTCTTTTAGGTGAAGAAAGCGAGAGTGAAATTTCTTTCAGTTGCCACCAGGAATGCTGGCTGATACACCTACTGAGCACAAGATGCTGTGTGCATAGGAACTAAGATGACACCAACAGCCTCTGTGCTCACACTGCACACAGCCTTACAGGGAAATTCAGAGCATTCTCATTGGGCATTGAGTTATGTAGCATCTCCCTCTTTCAACCTCCCAAAAAGGCAACATCTGATTAGAACTGAGATGAGAAAGAAGGGCAGGTAATTACTGAACAACTGATATTTGACTTCCCTACATACTACAGCCCCATTCTAGAGACCAGAGACCATACCCAAGTTTAATCTTATGGGCCCATTTAGAAGTCTGGCTAATTAATGACTGTAAAAGCAGTTTGGACTTTGCAAGCCTTTTATGATGTGCCTCATTTAGACATAATGGGCCCAAGATTGCCCCTGGCATCCTCAAGAAAATTAAAAATCCAGTAGGCAGCGGAATTGCCTCTATGCGATTTTCCTATTACTTTTATTTTTATTATGATTGCAAATAGCAGCATTACTAATGGTACCTTGGATGAGGATGCCTTTCCAGTGAAGGTCTAGCTGAATTCTCACATCGACAGTATGATTTATTGGGGTCCTTTAGCCAGCAGCATGCTGGTACCTTCTGCATGATGTCATTGAACACCGGCCAAATGGAAGGGGAACTTGAGGGCTCTTGAACACATGGAGTCATTCCTAACAGGGGGCCACTACAAAGGGAGACACCATTCATTACCCTCCAGCTCAACAACAGAATCCTAATTGCTATTTCTCTAATCCTTGGCACTGGACAAGCAGGTATCTGGCGTGTGTGAGCTGGACAAGATTCGGTATGCTGGAAGTCTGAGTTGGCATGCAGTAGAGAAAGATGGCGGCTAATGAACTGGATTGGGGGGGCATGCAATAGCATGATGTGTCCCACCTGGCACAGGAATCCTCCTTTTGTCCAGCATCCCCACCTGTCAGTCACTTAGAAGCCATCTAGGTCATCAGATTGACTGTCACAGCATTGCAGTGCTTGTGTTCAAGTAAACTTTATTTTACTTAGTAATGGCCCGAAAGCATAAGAGCAGTGATACTAGCAATTTGGATATGCCAAAATGCTTCCTTAATGTAAAAAAGGGAAAGTTCTCCACTTAATGACGGAAGAAAAAAAAATAATATGCTGAGGTTGCTAAGATCTAAGGTAAGAACGAATCTTCTATCTGTGAAATTGTGAAAAAGGAAAAGAAATTCATGCAAGTTTTGCTATCGTATCTTAAAGTCATGGATACAGTGCGTGATAAGTGCTTAGTTAAGAAGGAAAAAGCATTGCATTTGGGGTGGAAGACTTAACAGAAACGCCTTCCAATGGATGGAAATCAGGTACAGAACTATCTGTGGTTTCAGGAATCCACTGGGGTCTTGGAACATACCCCCTGAGGATAAAGGAGGACAGCTGTATTGTCAGGAATGACATCTAAACTGCAACGCTTCAGCAAGGACAACTGCTACCACTGTGCTACAGACACCTCAGTGTAACTGTCTTAAACACCACCTCTGTTAGGGGTTTCCATTTTGAGGCTGATCAAGGAAAAAGATAGGACCAGCATAGGCAGCGATACACCACCAGCATTACTGAGCAGCGCTTGAATATGGCTGTATGACAAGTGAAGTCCTCACAGCAGGAGACCATCCAGAGGAAAGGAGGTCAAGGGGACTCCTGGAAGAAAGGGGTTCAGACAGCAGGGTTGTCTAAATGATGGGACTCATCAGCACAGTAGGGGGTCTCCGAGTCAGAGAGCTCCAAAGGGCAGTAGTGGCTTGGGGCCCCATGACTACAGGGCCCTTTGTTTTTTTTTTATTCTTTTTTGTTTTTTTTGAGATGGAGTCTCACTCTGTCACCCAGGCTGGAGTGCAATGGTGTAATCTTGGCTCACTCTGCCTCCTCAGTTCAAGCAATTCTCCTGCCACAGGCTCCTGAGTAGCTGGGACCACAGGCATGCACCACCGTGCCCAGCTAATTTATTTTGTATTTTTAGTAGAGATGGGGTTTCACCATGTTGTCCAAGATGGTCTTGATCTCTTGACCTCGTGATCTCCCTGCCTCAGCCTCCCAAACTGCTGGGATTACAGGTGTGAGCCACCACGCCCAGCCCAAGGCCCTTTCTTTCCAAAGGCTAAGAGCTGAGGTTTTCCAGCATAGGCTTTAAATGACTGGAAATCTTTTCAGGCTATTTTTTCAAACAGTTGGATGTGAAAAATGTGAATTTCATTCCTCGGGCTTTTGACCTAGTAGGTCTCAGCCTACAGTGAAAAAACAACCAAGGGCCAATGTACAGAGGCCAACTTGGGGCTAATATACAGAGGCCATTTATGGCTCGTTTATATAACAACTCCTTGCCACTGCTCACCTTGAAAAGCTGGGTGAGTCTTCCACCATGCTCACCCAAAAAATTGACATCACTTGTATTTACCTATCTGTGTTTCTTACTTCCAAATTGATGACTTTTGTTGGTTAATCAAATTGGTCAGATTAGGTTGGTGGCACATTAGGTTGGTAGTGGGAGTAGCCTGCCCCAGTTGCAAAGGGTGAGAGCTGCATGGTTACCAGAAAATTTTAAAAGGCCTGGCCATGGTGGTTCATACCTGTAATCCCAAAACTTTGGGAGACTGAGGCAGGAGGTTTGCTTGAGCCCAGGAGTTCAAGACAAGCCTGGGCAACATAAGGAGACTCCATCTGTATACCTGCTTAAAAAATTAGCCAGGCATGGTGGTGAACACCTGTGGTTCCCAGCTACTCAGGAGGCTGAAGCAGTAGGATCACCTAGGCCAAGGAGGTCAAGGCAGCAGTGAGCCATGATCATGCCACTGCACTTCGGCCTGAGTGACAGAATGGGACTTTGTCTCAAAAAAAAAAAAAAAAGAAAAGAAAAAAAAAGAAAATTTAAAAAACAATATAATCATACTGACTACAATCAGTGTGCTTTATATTACTGCCATGAGCCAGTAATTGTAAACAAAGTCAATGATAAAGCATATCTTCCAGGAGGGGTAGACGATGCCCACTCTTCTTCCTTGGTAGACTACAGGATTCATTCACATTCCTGTGCCCCAGCTACAAGGGTGGAATGTTATTTGTCAAGTGGGATAACAACAGAACCTACTACACAGGGTTATTGTGAAGAAAAATCAATCCTCCCCAAATTGATTTAGACACTGTAATCACAATCAAAACCCCAGTAAGTTTTTGTTTTGGTGGAAATTTACAAGGTGATTCTGAAATATGTGTGAAAAATCAAAAGCCAAGATTACCATAAAGAAGAACAAAGTCAGATGATTTTCATGACTGGATATCAGGAGTTATAATAAAGCCAGGGTAATTAATGGAGCATGCTTTGATATAGGAAAAAGAAATAGACCAGTAGAACAGCATAAAGAGCTCAGAATCAAATCCCTTACGCATAGACTTTTCATTTTATTTTATGTTTTTGAGGCAGGGTCTTGCTCTTTCCCAGGCTACAGTGCAGTGGTGTGATCATGGCTCACTGTAGCCTTGATCTCCCAGGCTCAAGTGATGCTCCTGCCTCAGCATTTCAAGTAGCTGGGACTACAGGTAGACACCACCAAGCCCAGCTAATTATTTAATTTTTGGTAGAGATGGGGTCTCCCTGTGTTGCCCAGGCTAGTCTCTAATCCCTAGCCTGGGCAACAGTCTTCCTACCTCAGCCTCCCAAGGTGCTGGGATTACAGGCATGAGCCACTGTGCCTAGCCTAGAGACACCTGATTTATAAGAAATGTACTATTGAAGAGTGATGGAGAAACAATCGCTTTCTCAATGAAAGGTTCTGGGTCAATTGGCCATCCACATGAACAATTAGAATCTTGATGGCTACCTCATATTATATACAAAAACCAATTCAAGGTGGGTTGTAGATCACCATGTGAAAGGAAACAAGATAAAACCTCTAGAGACAATATAGAAGAATATCTTGAGCTTGAGGTAGGCAAAGATGTCTTAAACGAGACACAAAGAAACTGGGATAGGTGAAGTCCCCTGGTGCAGTTGGCTCAGAATAAGGGGAAATCCACAAATCAGACTCCTTCTCCAAGTCTTATCCCTTAAAGTTTCCCTGCTTTAGAAACATTTTAAATCTCAAAATATTCAGGCTAAAGCATTCCAAAGGAGAAGAGAATTTCCCATGATGCTCTTCATGACAAGCCTCTATGTCTATGCTGCTTTAATAGAGGTGGTGATTGTTTACTATGTGCCAGGCTCTGTGCAAAGCGCTTTGCCATTTTTTATTTTAGAGGCAGGATCTTGTTCTGTCACCCAGATTGAGGTGCAGGAGCATGATCCCAGCTCACCACAGCCTCAACCTCCTGAGGTGAAGTAATCCTCCCACCTCAGCCTCCGAAGGAGTTGGGACCACAGGCATGTACCATCGCACAGGGCTAATTTTTTATTTTTTGTTAAGACAGTGTCTCCCTATGTTGCCCCAGCTGGTCTCGAACTCCTGTGCTCAAACAAAACTTCTACTTTGTCCTCCCAAAGTGCTGGGATTACAGGAGTGAGTCACCATATCACCAAAAGATGGCCAGTTGTTTGCCATCTTTTTCTTTCTTATCTGTATTTCGGCCAGCAGTTAATGCCTGCAAATTGGTCACCATGGAAACAACAACACAAGAAAATCTCCCTCCACTACTGTATCCTTTAATATCTGAAATTTTTAATTTATAAAATTAAGATAAAAATAATCAATTATGAAGTTGAAGCTTAAATGAGTGCTTTCTGCTATTGTGTGTTGCTCAAGGTAAAACTTTAACCTCAGGTTGATGACTATAACTTTTAAGTCTATTTCCATGCATTTTCTTACTGAATCTCTGTGAAACAGCCATCACTGGCATTGAATTTCCATTTTCCAAATAGGTAAACTGAAGCACACAAAAACTGCCTATAGTGTCTGGGACCAATGCTGAAAACATTTTCAGTCATATCCTCCATGAATGAAAGAACTGGGTGGTCAGTTTGGCAGGGGCCTTCTTGAGTGAAGGATGGGACTGCTATTTCTAGGTTTGTCTCTGTATAGGTAAGTAACTGCAGTGGGAGGACAGTTACTTTAATTATCCGTGTTCAGAACCTCTTCAGCCTATTTCTTTTTTTCCTTGTTTCTTCTTTTTTTTTTTTTTTTTTTT
>NW_016107374.1:7756321-7777275 GCF_001604975.1 Cebus imitator | reverse complement strand
CAACCTCCGCCTCCCAGGTTCAAGTGATTCTTCTGCCTCAGCCTCCCAAGTAGCTTTGATTACAGGCACCCACCACCACACCCAGCTAAATTTGTATTTTTTAAAATTTATTTATTATACTTTAAGTGCAGTTCGTGCAGGTTTGTTACATAGGTGTACACATGCCATGGCGGTGGTTTGCTGCAACCATCGCCCCAACATCTACATTAGGTATTTCTCTGAATGCTATCCCTCCCCAATCCCCCTACTCCCTGTTATTCCTTCCCTAGACCCCCACCACCCAGGTGTATGATGTTACCCACCCTGTGTCCATGTGTTCTCACTGTTCAGCACCCACTTATGAGTGAGAACACACGGTGTTTGGTTTTCTGGTTTTGTGTGTTTGCTGAGAATGATGGTTTTCAGTTTTATCCATGTCCCTGCAAAGGACATGAACTCATCCTTTTTCATGGCTGCATATTATCCCATGGTGTATATGTGCCATATTTTCTTTATCCAGTCTGTCATTGATGGGTATTTGGGTTGGTTACAAGCCTTTGCTATTGTGCACAGTACCACAATAAACATAAGTATGCATGTGTCTTTATAATAGAATGATTTATAATCCTTTGGGTATATACCTAGTAATGGGATTGCTTGGTCAAATGGTATTTCTATTTCTAGATCCTTGAGGAATCACCACACTGTCTTCCACAATGGTTGAATTAATTTACACTCCCACCAACAGTGTAAAAGCATTTCTATTTATCCACATCCTCGCCAGCATCTGTTGTCTCCTGATTTTTTAATGATCGCCAATTTTTGTATTTTTAGTAGAGATGGGGTTTCATGGTATTGGCCGGGCTGGTCTCAGATTCCTGACCTCATGACCTGCCCACCTCAGCCTCCCAAAGTGTTGGGATTACATGCATGAGCCACCGCTCCTGGCCAGCCTATTTCTAAACTGTTTCTTCCGACTTCATATTTTCCCCATTCCACACATCTCATGGCAGCACTCCCAGATTCCCTTGTGTACAACAACATTCTGATAATGTTACTTCTTTGCCCCCAAACCATTCCTTTTACTTCTCTTCACTTGTTTTCAATACAGCATCTGTAATCAAACACCACCAGAAATAATCTTGGCTCACATTTTGACACCAGTGCTTACCAATGATGTTTTTGGTCTACTTCCTTAACTTCTCTGAATCTCGGTTTTCTCGTCTACAAATTAGGGATAAGACTAGAGTTGATGTGAGGGTGAAGAGGAATATTTTAAGTATAATGACTGAATACATTGGTGATTTTAAAAGATAGAATGGAACTCTTGATTCAGTTAACAATAAAACCTTTCTTTTTTTTCTTTTCCTTGTTTTTATGTTTATTTTTTTATTTTTATATCAGTTTTGTGCCAAGTCTGTGCTAGCACTTTTCATGTAGGCCATTATCAAATCAGCACAACTACCTCCTGAGGTAGGAATTACTATTTTCTACATTTTTATATACACAAAGAAACCAAAACTGTCAGGCACCACCCAGCTGATAAATAATAGAATTTAGTTTTAAGCTCAAATGTGATTGACTTCAAAACTCATACTTCTCACAGCTGTGCTTGGATCACCTACATCAAAATCTCCTGGGGGGTTGCCAAAATGCACATCTCTGTGCTTTGCTCCAGGCCAGTATGATGGCAATGGCTAAAATTCCAGCAGAACCCATCCTCCTCTTCTCTCTTCACGGCTGGAATATGGCTGCATGTCTAGAGATTGCATTTCTCTGTCTTCTTTGCGACTGAATGCAGCTATGTGACAAGTTCTCACTAACGAAATGTGAACAGAAGTAATGCGTGCCAGGCCTATGCAAGCTGGATAAGAAATACGCATGGCTTCTCTACTCTCTCCCATTGCCTGGAATCTGAATACGGTTGTAACTTAACTTTGTAAGTAAATGATAACTAACGTCGACTAACAAATGTTTGTTGAAAATGGGGGTGCCTCAAGAGGAAAGAAACCTGGGTCTTTGAATGCCTATGTGGTTTAGTTATCTACTGTTACATAACAAACCACCCTAAATTTCAGTCACTTTAAATAACAGTCCTTTATTGGACCTGTGAGTGTACAATTTGGGCAGAGATTGATGAGGATGGCACCAGGTGGGAAGGCTTAGCTGGGGCAGGAGAATCTACTTCCGAGGTGACTCTGGTAAGCAACAAGGAGGTCAGCTTCTGACTGCCCAATGCCTCTAAGATAATTAAGCCCTTGCACGTAGTTGGCAAACTGAGCTCATCTAGGGCTGACAGCTAGAAACGCTACCTCTTCTCCACTTGTGCCTCTGCGCAGGGTGTTGGGCTCCCACACAGCATGGCTGCTGAGTTCTAAGAGTGAGTATTACAAGACCAAAGAAGTGGAAGCCTACAGTCTCTTAAATCCTGAGCCCAGGAACTGGCACAATGTCACTTCTACAACATTCTCTTGGTTAAAGCAGTCAAAGAGTCTGCCCAGATTCAAGGGGAGGGGTCAGCAACCTCATTTCTCAATGAGAGGATTGTCAAATAATATGCTGCCCTCCTTACTCTGCCACATCATATGAAACAGATTCCACCAATAAGGAATCCTCACTTTGGATTGTGCAGAAGCAATAACTTCTTTGTTCTCTAAGCCACGTTATTACTGGGCCTCTTGCTTAGCTTTTTACCATAACAAACACTCCCAGTGAATCAGAATTTCTAGGTACCTGGATCAGGAATCTGCAATCTAAAAAGCAACCTGATGGTTTAATGCACACTGGCATTTGAGATTCATTCTGCTAAGCAACAAGGGAGGTCAGCTTCCAACTGCCCAATGCCACTGAGATATTAATAGTTAAACCCTTCTATTGGATTGTTCATGGGGTTCAGATCTTAGAACAGACAACATCTCCACAGGGATGATCTGCAGATCCACAACTTGGCTAAATCCCACTTGGAAACACTCCGCAGGGCCTCAGAGCCCATGTGGTGAAATCCTCACTGATACAAGAGTTCTTGATATGCTAGTGTTATAGGATGCTCACTTCAGTGGCAAAAATGACGGAAGTCCATGGTTGAGGAACATGTTTTCTGACTGTCTTTTCTAAAATGCAACTCCTACAGACAATTAAATCAAATGATTTAACTATTTCAGAGACATCAAGAGAACAGAAACTGAGAGTATAGTAGTGTTGCTCAGCCAGGTGGATCTGAGATACCACAGACTTGACACTAATTAATAGTGAATCACTTTACGAGTTACATACATTTTACATAACAGGGGAGACAAGTTCCTATCCCAGGATGTGAAAACTCTCTAGGCAAGAAAGTTGCAGAAAAGAGCAGTGGTATTTCAAGCAATTAAAGCGGATGCCCAACCAACAAAAGGATGGTTTCTAGACAATTATCTGGTTATTCAAAGCTCTTTCCACCTGAGAGTCTTATAATACCAGGTCTCTAATTCAAAACCATTCTCCTCTTCTTCGTTTACTTCTAATTCCGTTTGAATACTAAGTTCCTTATGGTTAATATTGAGTCCCTGCAGACTTAACTTGGTAATCTTCCTCAACAGACATTATGGTAACTGTCCCGTGTGGTTGTTGCAATAATTAAATAAGATAACAGGAATATTCATGCAATGAATATTCATGATGAAGATCCATGGGACATGTAGTACAATGTTTAAAACAACTCGGCTGCATAGTACATATAAAAGTCCCTTTCCCTCCTTCCTCATTTGTAGGAAATAACCCAAATCTGGAATAACAGCCAAATACAGCCATAGATATCTGGTTTGCTATGTGTAAATATTTTTTTTAAATTAGATTCCAACAGAAAAATTAGAATATTTTACATGGAAATTCAGACTTTGGTTTTTTTTAAAAAGAACAGAGGCTCTAGGAACACAAACCAGCATGGCCTCCTACAGGCATGAGTCTGAAAACCTAGAACTTAATGTTCTCTCCCACTTAATTTTGCCTCCTTGGCCTACTTTCCTGGGCTCTTATTTGTCCCTTGGTCTGGGGCTAGCAAGTAGGAAAATAATTTACTGAAAGCTTTGACATCACCATGGATTTGAGTGGGGAAAACTGCATTTGCTTCTTGGTCAGCTGCTGGGTGCAGGCTATAAAGGCTACAAAGGACATGCTAATATATTGTTTCTGAAAAAGATAATACACCTTCATTATAGCTTCCCTAGTCAATTACCACTCAACCAGAGAATTGCTTTCAGAATCACCGTGTTTTAACCATCTTTTGATTTAGTGAATACCTACAATGTTCAGGCTCTATCCTGTGGAGTATACAAAACTGGCAAGAAACAGACCTCATCAAATTAACCCTGTTCACCTCTTAGGTCTCAGCATTAATGTCTCTTCCTCCAGAAAGCCTTCCCTGATTCTTCCCTGACATTCAGCGTTAATGTCCCTTCCTCCAGGAAAGCACACCCAGGTATGCACTTCTGAACCTTTCCTTTGTCATATTCCATGAACTCAGTATCTTTCTCTATCCCCCCTCCTCTGAGTTCCTTATGATGTCCTTTTAATTATACCCCTGGTTCCTAACACAGTGCTAATAATCAGGAGTCCCTTAACCCTATGCTGGAAGAAAGAATAACTGAACAATTTAATGAGTGAATAAATGAATGACAAATTTGATGTTTATTAAAATAACGAGTAGAACTGAGAAGTGGGGCAAATGTTCTCATTGGTCAATGGCAGTAGGTTACCATTTATTAAACATTTAAATATCACCCCTGAATATTGGGAGTTAAGTGTCCACTGTATTAATAGCTATAATTAATTAATACCTAAAATAATTACATGCACATAATTATTTTCCAGTAAAGGGGCAGTTCTCTCCCCACAAGGAATTCTGGTATAAAGCTTCTTCTATAAATTAAGCTCCTAGAACACAGTAGGTGCTCAATGCATGGAACAATAGTTATTATGAGTGTTGAGATTTAGAATATTGCATTTTAAAATCTTCACTGAATATTCTCAGAACAGAATCTGGTTCATAGTGTGTCCAATAAATATTGAGTAAATCAAATATTTAATTAATGATGACTTAACAATATTAGCTCAAAGAAAGAAGTCTGATCTTTCCAAGGACTATCTGAATGGGTCATAAGGCCCCAGGGTGCCCTCTGAGATGCTTAGGGTCAATGCTAGAAAGGCCAGTTTTCCGCCTCAGGGATGGGGTCTCTCCAGGATCCCAGAACCTGTGCTTCTTATCTGGTCTGTTGAGGGTCATGCCCAAGTTAATTCTGCCACCAAGGTCACCTTATCTCTGGCAGCACAGGAGGCTGAGGGCCCCAGATAAGCCCTACAGGAGAGTGGGGCAGACTCCGAAGGGGGCTCTTGATTAGAGCTAAACATTCTGAGGTCTGCAGGGATCTGGGGCTCTGAACTGGTATTTCGGGCTTCTCCACAGGAGACTTTTCTTGTATTTCACAAAAAAACTGCAGAGCTGCAGGTCTGGGAGGAAGAGGGGTTGGGGGGGGGTTACAAGAGAGAAAAAGAAAAGGACTGAAGATAGAGAATAACAGAAACTTATACATCACACACACAGGCTCAGATGCACAGAGAGATGCACAGCAGGGCAAGACCAGGGAAAGGCAAGACACCCCAGAGTCAGACCAAGAGCGCCAGGGCAGAGACCACAGGGATATACACAGGAACAAACTCGAGAAAAAGAAGAAACGAGAGAGATGTACAGAGGCAGTGATTCAGAGACATCAACCAGAGAGATGACACACGTATACAGGGACAGATGAGAGAGACAGAGAGTATGTGTGCACAAGAGAGACAGACAGACAAAGAAAGGGACAGACACAGAAACTGACCGAAACACAGAAACACAAAACAAGAGATATACAGAATGAGAGAGAAAAACATAAGGAGTGAAGGCTTAAATATTTACCTGATGATACGGTTTTGCTCTGTGTCTGCACCCAAATCTCACCTTAATTGTACTTCCATAATTCCCACACATTGTGGGAGATAATTTGAATCATGGGGGTAGTTTCTCCCATACTGTTCTCGTGGTAGTAAGTCACTTGAGATCTGATGGTTTAATCAGGGGAAACTTTCTGCTTTTGCATCTTCTTCATTTTCTCTTGCTGCCACCATGTAAGAAGTGCCTTTCGCCTCCCACCATGGTTCTGAGGCCTCCCCAGCCATGTGGAACTGTAAGTCCAATTAAACCTCTTTTTCTTCCAAGTCTCAGGTATGTCTTTATCAGCAGCATGAAAATGGACTAATATACCTGACAGGCAGGTAAATCAGGTAAGTGAGTCAGTTTTATCTGGAGTAGTTCTACCAGAGATTCTGATTCAGGAATTCCAGGGGTCTTGACCATCAAAAGTGTTGAAAGCTCTCCAGGTGACTCTCACATGCAGCCTGGGATGAGAACCATTGCCTAAAGCAAGGATTTTGTTTAGTGGGAGAACCTGTATTAAAATGACTTGAGAGTATTTGTTAAAGATGAAGGTTCTTGGGTCCTTCCAGGGCTATGAGTCAGATCTGTGGATGTGGAGCCCAAGAAACTGTATTTTTACAAGCTTCTGTGGGGATTCTAAAGCATACTTCAGTTCGAGAACTATCATTTGAAGGTGGTGGCTTTAGGGAAGCCACATACACACTCATGTGCACACACATATACACATCTCAGGGTACACTTGATGATGGTGTCCCCACATGCTTGGGCTGGCCTTTACAAAACTTCCCTAACCCAATCTGTCTTTATTTGTGGAACCATAATACTCATAACTACTTTATGATACAGATATTTTGCTATGATTATGCCTACTTTACAAATTTGCAAGCTGAGGCTCAGAGAGGTGTAGTATTTTGCCCGGGGTCACAGAATAAGCAAATGGTAGAGCCTGGTCCCTTATTATTTTAGATCTAAAAGGAATCTCAATGACCAGTCTCAATAATAACTTCCCTCTATAGTGAGTTCCCCCAAAGTTCAGCGAGATTAGATGCCTTACCAAGGTCATAGAGGGAGTCTGCTATATCCTACAGCAAATTATTTTAAACAAATGTCAACCATGCCAGACAACATGCTTTTATACGTAGAAAATCCTAATGAATTAAGCCAAAAAAAAATCTACTAGAATAAATTAATTTAGCAAGGTCATGAGATCCATGTCTATATATAACAAACATAAATTTTATTTCTATTAGCAACAAACAATTGGAAAACAAAGTTAGAAAAAAATAGAATTTATAAAAGCATATGAATATATAGATCTTGTACATTTTTAATTAAATTTGTTTCTAATTATATCTATCTTTGATGAAAAATATCTTTGCTGATATAATAATTAGAAATAAATTTAATTTAAATGTGTAAGACCTTTATATTGAAAATGAAAAAAGAATGCTTAGAGAAATTAAAGAAGACTTGAATAAATGGAATAATATATACCATGTTCATGAATCAGAAGACTTAATATTTTTAAGATGCCCATCCTCCTCAGATTGAATGGAATTCAAATCAATATCCCAGACAAAAGAGATTCACAAGCTGATTTTAAAATTTCACGAAAGAGAAAAAAACTGATGTATTAGTTTTTTAGGGTAGTTATAACAAAATACCATATACTGGGCAATAAAAACAACAAAAGTTTATTATGTCACAGCACTAACCATTTTTTTTAATTCATAAATTGGATGTCATAACAATTTAAATCTGCTGGTTATTAAAAAAATACCATTAAGAAAATCAGTAGGGAAGCAACTAATTGACAGAAAATAGTCACCATAAATGTGTCTATAATGTTGCTGAAGTCTTCTATTTTTGGTATTCTGCCTAGTTTTTCTATCCATTACTAAAAGCAAGTTATTAAAGTCTCTAACCATTTTTGTTGATTTGTATGTTTCTTTCCTCATTTCTGTCAGTTTTTATTTCACATATGTCAATGCTCTGTTGTTTGATGCATATATAGCTGTTACATCTTCTTGATGGATCAACCTTTTTATCATTATAAAAATTCCCGTTTATCTCCAGTGACACATTTTGTTTTAAAGTCTATTTTGTTTGATATTAGTATAGACACTCTATTTTTCTTGTGGTTTCTGTTTGCATGATATATCTTTCCCATTTTTTTACTTTCAATTAATTTGTATTTTTGAATCTAAAGTATGACTCCTGAAGACAACATATAGTTGGATCTTGTTTTTCCATCTAGTTTGACAGACTCTGCCTATTGATTGGATTTCTAAATCTATTTATATTATTATTGTTGATCTAGTTTAATTTATGTCTGTCACTTTACCATTTGTTTTCTAAATATTTCATGTCTTTTGTTTCTCCCCTCTTTTTACTGCTTTCTTTTGCCTTAAGTGAATATTTTCTAATACAGCATTTTAATTTATTTAATAAATGTTTTTCTTTCCAATTTTTATTTTCAGTTCGGGGGTTACATGTGCAGGTTTGTTACATGGGTGAATTACATGTTGTAGAGGTTAGATTGTTTCCTCACCCATGTAATAAGCATAGTATCCAATAGGTAGCTTTTGGTTTGCACCCTTTTCCCATCCTCCACCCTCAAGTAGGCCCCAGTGTCTATTCTTTGCTTTTTTATGTCCATGTGTACTCAATGATTAGGTCCCATTTATATATGAAAACACATGGTATTTGGTTTTCTGTCCTTGTATGAATTTACCTAGGATAATGGCCTATAGCTCCATCCATGTTACTGCAAAGGGCATGATCTCATTTTTTTCATGGCTGCATGATATTCCATGGTGTACATATACCACATTTTTTAATGCAATCCACTGTTGATGAGCATTTATAAACATTAAACATGTTAAAACTAACAGACACTATAGAACACTCCACCCCAAAACTCAGAATATACATGTCTCAAGTGCACATAGAACATTCTTCAAGATAGCCCATATGCTATGCCATAAAACAAACCTCATCAAATTTAAAAGGATAGAAATAATATAAAGTATGTTATCTAGTCACAATGAAATAAAATTAGGAATGAATTTTAAAAAAGAAATGTGGGAAATTTTTAAAAATATTGAAATTAAACAACCTACTCCTAAGTAACCAATGGGTCAAAAAAGATATCAAAAGGGAAAATAGAAAATACTTTGAGATGAATGAACTGTCAACACAACATACCAAAATTTATGGAATGCTGCGAAAGCAAATGCTTGGGAGGAAACTTATAGCTGTAAATACCTATATTAAAAAGAAGAAAGATATCAAGAATAACATAAATTTCTGCCTTGAGGCACTAGGAAAAAAAAAGAGCAAACTAAACCAAAAGCAAAGAGAAGAACAAAATAATAAAGATTAAAGGAAAATTGGTGAAATAGAGAATAGGAAAAGAATACACAAAATCGATGAAATCGAGAGCTGATTCTTTGTAAAGATTAACAAAATTGACACACCTTTAGCTAATTTTCAAAAGAGAAAAAGAGAGGATCCTCAAATTACTAAATTCAGAAATGAAGAGGGGAAACTACTACTGGCTTTACAAAAGTAAAAAGGAATTATAAAGGAACACCATGAACCATTTTATGCCAATAAATTAGATAATGAGATGAAATAGACATATGCCTATAAACAGACTCAAGAAGAAACAATCTGAATAGACCTATAACAAGTAATGAGATTGAATTAGTGATCAAAAAAACTACTCTGAAAGAAAATCCAAAGCTCAAATGTCTTTTTTTTTTTTAATTGTACTTTAGGTTCTGGGGTACATGTGCAGATCATGCAGGATTGTTGCATAGGGACATACATGGCAAGGTGGTTTGCTGCCTTCAACCCCCCATCATTTATATATGGTATTTCTCCCCTTGTTATCCCTCCCCACCCTCCCCACCCCCTGCTGTCCCTCCCCTAGCTCCACCCCTACAACTGACCGAAGTGTGTGATGTTCCCCTCCCTGTGTCCACATGTTCTAATTGTTCAACACCCACCTATGAGTGATAACATGCGGTGTTTGATTTTCGTTCTTGTGTCAGTTTGCTGAGAATGATGGTTTCCAGATTCATCCATGTCCCTATGAAGGACACAAACTCATTATTTTTTATGGCTGCGTAGTATTCCATGGTGTATATGTGCCACATTTTCTTTATCTAGTCTACCGTTGATGGACATTTGGGTTGGTTCCAGGTCTTTGCTATTGCAAACAGTGCCACAATGAACATATGTGTGTGTGTGTCTTTATAATAGAACAATTTATAATTATTTGGGTATATAACCAGTGATGGAGAAATGAAATCCTTGATGGACAAGCATTGCTGAGAGATTTCGTCACTACCAGCTCAGATGTCTTTGTGAGTCAATTTTGTCGAACATTTAAAAAATATAGAAGGGGAAGGAATATTTCCCAATTCATTCTTTGATACCAAAGCTAGACAAAGGAAAAAAACCTAAAGACCAATATCCCTTATGAATATGAATGCAAAAATCCTCCAAAAATATTAGCAAATCAAACCCAGCAACATAAAAGAAAATTATACACCACAATCAATTGGGATTTCATTTATCTTGGGAGTGCAAGGGCAAGGTTAATCTAACATCTGAAAGTCAATTAACATAATACACCATATCAATAGAATAAACAACAAAAACCACATCATCATCTTGCTGGATGCAGGAAAAGCACTGTATAAAATTCAAAACTCTTCATTATAAAAACACACAACAAACTAAGCATAGAAAGAAACTTCATTAACCTAATAAAAGATGTCTATAAAATACCTCACAGCCAACATAATACTTAATAGCGAAAGACTAAATGTTTTCCTCTAAGATCGGGAATACAAAAAGGATCTCTGCTCTCACTTCTTCTCTTCAACATCATACTAAATTTCCAACCAAAGCAATTAGGCAAGAAAAAGAAATAAAATATATCCAGATTGGAAAAGAGGTAAACTGTATTTTTACAAATTGCATACTCTAGCATATAGAAAATCCTTAGAAATCCAGTAAAAACTATTAGAAATAATAAGCAAGTTCAGTAAGATTGAAGGATACAAGATTAATACATAGAAATCAATTGTATTTCCATGTACTTTCAATGAATAATCTGAACATAAAATTAAGAAAATTTCATTTACAATAGACACCAAAAGAATAAAACATACAGAAAAAAAAATTAAAAGTATAAAACATTCTCTGGAGGCAACAAAATATTGTTGAAAAAAATTAAAGAAGATGTAAATAAATAGAGAAACATCTCATGTTCATTGATCAGATAACTTAGTATTAAGACAGTAATACTCTGAAAATTGAACTATAGATTTAATGCATCCCTATCAGAATCCCAACTGACTTTTTCTATAGAAATTGGCAAACTGATTCTAAAACTCATATGGAATTGCAAGGGAACCACGATAGCCAAAACAATTTTGAAAAAGAACAGAGTTGAAGAATTTACACTTCCTGATTTTAAATTTTACCGCAAAGGAACAACTATCACAACATGTGGTTCTGGCATAAGGATGGACACATAGAAAGACAGATTAGAATTGAGAGTTCAGAAATAAACCATGTATCTATGGTCAACTGGCTTTCAAGAAAAGAGCCAAGGCCATTTAATGAGGAAAGAATAGTCTTTTGAACAAACAGTGTTTGAACAACTGGGTAGCCACATGCAAAATACTGAAATGTGAGCTATCTCAACCACACACAAAAATTATCTCCAAGTAGATCAAAGACCTAAACGTAAGAGTTAAAACTGTAAAACTCTTAGAAGTAAACAGAGGGATAAACCTTCACAACCTTGCATTTGGCAATGGATTCTTAGATATGACACCAAAAGCACAAGTAGCAAAAGAAAACTAAAAATTAGATTTCAAATTTTAAAACTTTTGTGCTTCAAAGGGTAAATCCAGAAAGTGAAAAAGCAAAGCATAGAATGGGAGAAAATATTTGCAAATCATATATCTAATAAAAGACTTTTATCTAAAGAGGGTAAGGAATTCTTACAACTCACAAAAAAAATAAAATAAATAAAACCCGATTAGAGATTGAGCAAAGGACCTGAATAGACATTTCTCTAAAGTCATACAAATAAGCACATAAAAAGATGCTCAGCATCATTAGTCATCAAGGAAATGTAAAAGAAAACCACAATGAGGTACTCACTTTACACTTACTAGGATTGGCTAGAATAAAGAAAGTTGGATATAACAATGGTGACAAAGATATGAAGAAACTGATTCCCCCAAATCCTGATGGTGGAATGTAAAATGGCACAGCCACTTTACAAAATCATCTGGTAATTCTTCAAATGGTTAAACATAGAGATATCATATGATCTGGCAATTCCACCCTACAGATCAACCCAGGAGAAACGAAAATATGTTCATGTAAAATTTGTAGGGAAATATTTAATGAAAGTATTTATAATAGCCAAAAAGTGGAAACAACTGAAATATCCATCAATTGATGTATAATTAAACAAAATGTAGCATTATATTTCCATACAATTGAATATTATTTGATTGTAAAAAGAAATGAAGATCTGATACATGCTATAACATGGATAAACCTTGAAAATACTATGCTAAGTGAAAGAAGTCAGTCACCAAAACACATACTATATGATTCCATTTAAAAGTACCAGAATAGTCAAATCTATAGAGACAAAAAGTAGATTTGCAGTTGCTTACTGATGGGGAGTTGGGGGTTGGAAGGTGATAACTAAAGAGTATGAAATTTCTCTGTAAAACTACTAGAAGAAAACAGGGAGAAAGCTCTATGACATTGGTCTGGGGAATAATTTTTTGTGTATGAACCCAAAAGCGTAGGCAACAAAAGCAAAAACTAGATGAATGGGAGTATACCAAACTGAAAAGCTTCTGCAGAACCAATTAAACAATTAACAGAATGAAGAGATAACCTACGGAATGAGAGAAAATATTTGCAAATTAAACATCTGATAAAAGGGTAATAACCAAAATATGTAAGGAACTTGAACAACACAGAAGTAATAAAACAAGTAACCCAATTAGAAATTCAAAGGATCTGAATAGACATTTCTCAAGAGAAGACATATAAATGGCCAAAAGGTAGACAAAAAATGCTCAAAATTACTAATTACCAGCAAAATGCAAATTAAGACTACAATCAGATATTACTTCACAACTGTCAGAATGTCTATGTCAAAAAGATGAAAGATAAGTGTAGGAGAGAATTTGGAGTAATGGAAACCCTGAAATGTAAATTAGCACAGCCATTCTGGAAAACAGTATGGAGGGTCCTCAAAAAACTTAAAAATAGAACTACCATATGATCCAGCAGTCCTACTATAGGGTCTATTTCCAAAAGAAATAAAATCAGTATATCAAAGAGATATCTGCATTTTCATGTTCATTGCAGCATTATTCACATAGCCAAGAAATGGAACGAATTTAAATGCCCACTGATGGATGAATGGATAAAGAAAATGTGGTACAGACCTGGCAAGATGGTCGAACAGAAACAGCTCCAGTCTGCAGCTCCCAGTGAGACAAACACAGAAGGCAGGTGATTTCTGCATTTCCAACTGAGGTGTCCAGTTCATCTCATTGGGACTGGTTAGGCAGTGGTGCAGCCCATGGAGAGGGAAAGCAGAAGCAGGGTGGGACTTCTCACCTGGGAAGTGCAAGGAGCCAGGGACCTCCCTCCTCTAACCAAGGGAAGCCTTGGGGGACTGTGCCATCCAGCTCAGATACTGTGCTTTTCCCACGGTTTTTGCAATCCACAGACCAGGAGACTCCCTCATGTGCCTACACCACCAGGGCCCTGGGTTCAAGCACAAAACTTGGTGGCTATTTGGGCAGACACTGAGCTAGCTGACGGAGGTTTTTTTTCATACTCCAGTGATGCCTGGAATCTCAGTGAGAGAACCATCCACTGCCCTAGAAAAGGGGCTGAAGCCAGGGGACCAAGTGGTCTCACTTGGCGGGTACCACTCCCATGGAGCCCAGCAAGCTAAGAACCACTGGCTTGAAATTCTTACTACCAGTACAGGCATCTAAAGTCAATCTGGGATGATCGAGCTTGGTGGGAGGAGGGGCATCTGCCACTACTGAGGCTTGAGTATGTGGTTTTCTCCTGATAGTGCTATGGAGGCCAGGAAGTTTGGACTGGGCAGAACTCACCACAGCATGGTGAAGTGGCTGTGCCCAGACTGCCTCTCTATATTGCTCCTCACTTAGCAGGGCATCTCTGAGAGAAATGCAGCAGCCTCAGTCAGAGGCTTATAGATAAAACTTCCAACTCCCTGGGACAGAGCACCTGCGGGAAGGGGTGACTGTGGGTGCAGCTTTAACAGACTTAAACATTCCTGCCTGCCGGCTCTGAAGAGAGCAGTGGATCCTGAGAAGGAGGATTTTCTCAGCACAGTGCTCGAGCTCTGCTAAAGGACAGACTGCCTCCTCAAGTGGGTCCCTGACCCCCATGCCTCCTGGCTGGGAGAGACCTTTCATCGGGGCTCAACAGACACCTCATACAGGAGAGCTCCTGCTGGAATCAGGCCAGTGTCCCTCTGGGATGAAGCTTCTAGAGGAAGGAGCAGGCAGCAATTTTTGCTGTTCTGCAGCCTCTGCAGTTGATACGCAGGCAAACAGAGTCTGGAGTGAACCTCCAGCAAACTGCAGCAGATCTGCAGATGAGGGGCCTGACTGTTAAAAGAAAAACTAACAAACAGAAAGGAACAGTAACAACATCAACAAAAAAGACCCCCACACAAAAACCCATCCAAAGGTCATTAGCCTCATAGATCAAAGATAGATAAATCCATGAAGATAAGGGAAAATCAGCTCAAAAATGCTGAAAATTCCAAAAACCAGAATGCGTCTTGTCCTCCAAATGATTGCAGCTCCTCTCCAGCAAAGCACAAAAGTGGACAGAGAAGGAGTTTGACAAAGTGACTGAAGTAGGCTTTGAAAGGTGGGTAATAACAGACTCCTCTGAGCTAAAGGAGCATGTTATAACCCACTGTAAGGAAGCTAAGAACATTGATAAAAGGTTACAGGAACTGCTAACTAGAATAACCAGTTCAGAGTAGAAAATAAATGACCCAATGGAGCTGAAAAACACAGCACGAGAACTTCATGAAGCATACATAAGTATCAATAGTTGAATCAATCAAGCAGAAGGAAAGATATCAGAGATTGAAGATAAACTTACTGAAATAAGGTATGAAGACAAGATTCTTTTTTCTCTAAAAAAGAATGAAAAGGAAGAAAGCCTCCAAAAAATATGAGACTATGTGAAAAGACCTAACCTGCAATTGATTGGTGTACCTGAAAGTGATGAGAAGAATGAGATCAAACTAGAAAACACACTTCAGGATATTATCCAGAAGAACTACCCCAGCCTAGCAAGTCAGGCCAACATTCAAATTCAGGAGATACAGAGAACACAACTAAGATACTCCTCGAGAAGGGCAACCCCAAGACACATAATCATCAGATTCTCCAAGGTTAAAATGAAGGAAAAAATGTTAAGGGCAGTCAGAGAGAAAGGTCAGGTTACCTACAAATGGAAGCCCATCAGACTAACCACGGATATCTCTGCAGAAGAGAATGGAGGGCAACATTCAACATTCTTAAAGAAAAGAAACTTCAACCCAAATTCCATATCCAACCAAATTAAGCTTCAAAAGCAAAGGAGAAATAAAATCCTTTAAAGATAAGCAAATGCTAAGGGATTTTGTCACCACCCGGCCTGCCTTACAAGAGCTCCTGAAGGAAGCACTAAATATGGAAAGGAAAATCCAGCACCAGTCACTGCAAAAACATACCAAACTATAAAGACCAATGACACAATGAAGAAACTGCATCAACTAATGTGCAAAATAACCAGCAAGCATCATGATGACGGAATCAAATTCACACATAATAATATTAACCTTAAACGTAAATGGGCTAAATGCCCCAATTAAAGACATTGACTGGCAAATTGTATAAAGAGTCAAGACCCTTGGTGCGCTATATTCAGGAGACCCATCTTACATGCAAAGACAAACATATGCTCAAAATAAAGGGATGGAGGAATATTTACCAAGCAAATGGAAAGCAAAAGAAAAAAAGGAAGAAAGAAAGCAGGGGTTGCAATTCTAGTCTCTGATAAAGCAGAGTTTAAACCAACAAAGATCAAAAAAGACAAAGGAGGGCATTACATAATGGTAAAGGGATCAATGCAACAAGAAGAACTAACTATCCTAAATATATATGTACACAATACAAGTGCAGCCATATTCATAAAACAAGTTCTTAGAGACCTACAGAGACTTAGACTCCCACAAAATAATAGTGAGAGGCTTTAACACCCCGTTGTCACTATTAGATCAATGAGACAGAAAATTAACAAGGATATTCAGGACTTGAACTCAGCTCTGGACCAAGTGGACCTAATAGACATCTACAGAACTCTCCACCCCAAATCAAAAGAATATACATTCTTCTCAGCACCACACAGCACTTATTCTAAAATTGACCACATAATTGGAACTAGAACACTCCTCAGCAAATGCAAAAAAAATAGAAATTATAAAAGTCTCTCGGATCACAGTGCAATCAAATTAGAACTCAGGATTAAGAAACTCACTCAAAACTGCACAACTACATGGAAACTGAACAACCTGGTCCTGAATGACTACTGGGTAAATAATAAAATTAAGGCAGAAATAATGAAGTTCTTTGAAACCAAAGAGAACAAAGAGACAACGTACCAGAATCTCTAGGACACAGCTAAAGCAGCGTTAGGAGGGAAATTTACAGCACTAAATGTCTACACCATTAGATAAATAAGAAAGGTCTTAAATCACAGACCTCAACTTCCACCTTAAGTAGAAAGACGAGTAAATTAAACTTTAAATAAGCAGAAAGCAGGAAAGATCTGATACTGACACTGTAACATCACAATTAAAAGAACTAGAGAAACAAGAGCAAACAAATTCAAAAGCTAGCAGACAACAAGAAATAACTAAGGTTAGAGCAGAACTGAAGGAGATAGAGACACAAAAAACCTTCAAAAAATCAATGAAATCAGGAGATGTTTTTCTGAAAAGATTAACAAAATAGATTGCTAGCCAGACTAATAAAGAAGTAAAGACAGAAGAATCAAATAGACATAATAAAAAATTATAAAGGGGATATCACCACTGATCACAGAAATACAAACTACCATCAGATAATACTATAAACATCTCTACACAAATAAACTAGAAAATCTAGAAGAAATGGATAAATTCCTGTACACATACATCCTCCCAAGACCAAACCAGGAAGGAGTCGAATCCCTGAATAGACCAATAGCAAGTTCTGAAACTGAGGGAGTATAATAGCCTACCAAAAAAAAAAAAAAAAAAAAAAAACCAAAAAAAAAAAAAAAAAAAAAAAAAAGCCCAGGACCAGACTGATTCACAGTCTAATTCTATCAGAGGTACAAAGAGGAGATGGTTCTACTCCTTCTGAAACTATTCCAAACAACAGAAAAAGAGGGACTCCTCCCTAACAAGCCAGCATCGTCCTGACAAGAAAACCTGGCAGAGATACAACAACAACAAAAAAAAGATAATTTCAGGCCAATATCCCTGATAAACATGGATGCAAAAATTAATAAAATATTGGCAAACCGAATCCAGCAGCACATCAAAAAGCTTATCCATCACAATCAAGTCGGCTTCATCCCTAGGATGCAAGGCTGGTTCAACATAAGCAAATCAATAAATGTAATCCATCACATAAACAGAACCAATGAGAAAAACCGCATGATTATCTCAATAGATGCAGAAAAGGTCTTGGATAAAATTCAACAGAACTTTATGTTAAAAACTTCCAGTAAACTAGGTATCAGTAGAACATATCTCAAAATAATAGAACTATTTATGACAAATACATAGCTAATATCACACTGAATGGGCAAAAGCTGGAAGAATGCCCTTTGAAAACCAGCACAAGACAAGGATGCCCCTTCTCACCACTCCTACTCAACATAGTTTTGGAAGTTCTGGCCAGGGCAATCAGACAAGAGAAAGAAATATAGGATCTTCAAATAGGAAGAGAGGAATTCAAATTGTGTCCGTTTCCAGATGACATGATTGCATATTTAGAAAACCCCATAATCTCAGCCCCAAAACTTCTTAAGCTGATAAACAACTTCAGCAAAGTCTCAGGATATAAAATCAATGTGCAAAAATCACGAGCATTCCTATACACCAATAATAGACAAGCAGAGAGCCAAATCATGAGTGAACTCCCATTCACAATTGCTACAAAGAGAATAAAATACCTAGGAATACAACTTACAAGGGACGTGAAGGATCTCTTCAAGGAGAACTACAAACCACTGCTCAAGAAAATAAGAGAGGACAAAAACAAATGGAAAAAAAAAATCCATGCTCATGGATAGGAAGAATCAATATCATGAAAATAGCCACACTGCCCAAAGTAACTTATAGATTCAATGCTATTCCCATCAAGCTACCATTGACTTTCTTTACAGAATTAGAAAAAACTGCTTTAAATTTCATATGGAACCAAAAAGAGCCTGCATATCCAAGATAATTCTAAGCAAAGAGAACAAAGCTATAAACATCATCCTGACTTCAAACCATAATACAAGGCTATAGTAACCAAAACAGCATGGTACTGGTACCAAAACAGATATATAGACCAATAGAACAGCAAGGAGGCCTCAAAAATAACTCCACATATCTGCAACCATCTGATGTGATTTTCGATAAACATGACAAAAACAAGCAATGGGGAAAGGATTCCCTATTAATGATTCTGGGAAAGCTGGCTAGCCATATACAGAAAACTGAAACTGGACTCCTTCCTTACACCTTATACAAAAATTAACTCAAGATGGATTAAAGACTTAAACGTAAAACCTAAAACCATAAAAACCCTAGAAGAAAACCTAAGCAATACCATTCAGGACATAGGCCTGAGCAAAGACTTTATAACTAAAACACAAAAAGCAATGGACAAAAGCCAAAATTGACAAATGAGATCTAATTAAGCTAAAGAGCTTCTGCACAGCAAGAGAAATTATCATTAGAGTGAACAGGCCACCTACAGAATGAGAGAAAATTTTTGCAATCCATTCATCTGACAATGGGCTGACATCCAGAATCTACAAGGAACTTAAACAAATTTACAAGAAAACAACAAAACAACCTCATCAAAAAGTAGATGAAGGATATGAACAGACAGTTCTCAAAAGAAGACGTTTATGAGGTCAACAAACATGAAAAAAAAGCTCATCATCACTGGTCATCAGAGAAATGCAAATCAAAACCACAGTGAAATGCCATCTCATACCAGTTAGAATGGTGATCATTAAAAAGTCAAGAAACAACAGATGCTGGTAAGGATGTGGAGAAATAAGACTGCTTTTACACTGTTGGTGGGAATGAAAGTTTATCAATTGTGGAAGACAGTGTGGCGATTCATCAAGGAAATAGGAGGAGAAATACCATTTGACCCAGCAATCCCATTATTGGGTATATACCCAAAGGATTAGAAATCATTCTACTATAAATACACATGCATATGTATGTTTATTGCAGCACTGTTCACAATAGCAAAGACTTGGAACCAACCCAAATGCCCATCAATGACAGACTGGGTAAAGAAAATGTGGCACATATTCACCATGGACTACTATGCAGCCATAAAAAAGGATGAGTTCGTATCTTTTGCAAGGTCATGGATGAAGTTGGAAACCATCATTCTCAGCAAAGTGACACAAGAACAGAAAACCAAACACTGCAGGTTCTCACTTATAAGTGGGAGTTGAACAATGAGAACACATGGACACAGGATGGGGAACATCACACATCGGGCCTGTCAGGCAGCGGGTGGCAAGGGGAGGGAGAACTTTAGGAGAAATACCTAATGTAGATGATGGGTTGATGGGTGCAGCAAACCACCATGGCATGTGTATACCTATGTAACAAACCTGCACATTCTGCACATGTATCTCAGAACTTACAGTACAAATTTTAAAAACCCTACATCTGAGAAACATGAAGAATGTGACAGTGACCAGAGGGCAGCAAGACCAGGTGATTTTGGGGCTGAATGGGGTCTCCTGGGAGATGAGGAAGTTGGGAAATTCAGAAACAATGGTGAGACTCCCTGGTTGCAGAAACTTATAAATAAGAAACGAACATGGTGTTGACCTAGAGAGATAGATAGGTAGGTTTCCACAGGAGTTAATGAGGCCAGAGTTAATATTAAGTGGACCACTTAACATGGCTCTGGCCCCAAACCACGGAGAGAGTGTGGGTGACTGCTAAAAAAGTAACTCAAGTCACGAGCCCATTCTAATTATCATATCACATTGACAAAATGTATCGGGCAAAGACTAAGTGCCAGGCATTGTACCATGTCTTAAGGTTTCAACAAAGCAGTAGGAAAAGATCTCTGCCTCCAATCCAGGGTGTGGGTGGAGTCATCTGTGATATTAAGGGCTAAACTTAGAGGGTTGAGGACATGCGTGAAAAAAGAATCCTTCTCTGTGTTAGTGCAATCGAGGGAGATTAAGACCCAAAGTATGAGTGATCCAAGTCAAGGAGGCAGGGAAAGGGTGGAGACACCTCAGGGAAGAGTTCTCCATGTACCAAGACCCAGAGGTAAGACAGAACTCACTTTGCTTACAGTAAAGCTGTATTTCCTGGAGTGGGGTCGGGGCTAGCAGCATCAGCATCTCCTGCGAACTTGATAAAAATGCAAATTCCGGCTGGGCACAGTGGCTCACGTCTGTAATCCCAGCACTCTGGGAGGCCGAGGCAGGCAGATCATGAGGTCAAGAAAGCAAGACCATCCTGTCAACATGGTGAAACCCCATGTCTACATTAGCTAAGTATGGTGGTGCACACTTGTAGTCCCAGCTACTGGGGAGGCTGAGGCAGGAGGATCGCTTGAACCCGGAAGGCAGAGGTTGCAGTGAGCCAAGGTGGTACCACTGTACTCCAGCCTGG
>NW_016107374.1:7722187-7755896 GCF_001604975.1 Cebus imitator | reverse complement strand
TCCAGTTCAAATGATACTTTCTCAGATCACCCCACAATAAGTGGTCCTTCTGCTTCCCTCTTCCATCAGCTTGGTTTATCCCTGTAGCTCTTATCCACACCTGCAATCGTCTTGTTTAGTATGTAGGGGAGGGAGAGCATTACGAAAAATACCTAATGCATGCAGAGCTTAAAACCTGGACGACGGGTAGATAAGTGCAGCAAACCACCATAGCACAGATATAACTACATAACAAACCTGCACATTCTGCACACGGATCCCAGCACTTAAAGTAAAATAAAATAATAGAAAAAGAAAATGTGGTACAAAAGTTATTTATACACACTGGAATACTATTTGGTCTTTAAAAAAAAATCCTCTAATTTGTGACAGCATTGATAAAACTGGAGGACATTATGTTAAGTGAAATATGTCAGGTATAGAAAGACAAATATCAATACATAGTCTCACAGATATATGGAGTTCAAAAAAAGATGAACTCATAGTAGACAGGGGAACGGTGGTTCCCAGGGACTGGGCTTGGGCCGAGTGATGCTGGTCAAAGGATACACAATTTCAGTTAGGAAGAATAAACTCAAGAGATCTATTGTACAACATGGTGACTACAGTTACTAGCAATGCACTGTATTCTTGAAAATTGCTAAGAGATTCGATTATAAATGTCTTCACCACAAAAATAGGTAAGTATGTGAGGTAATACACGTTAATGAGCTTGATTTAGCCATTCTACAAAATGTATTTCAAAACAACATGTTGTACATGATAAATACAATTTTTAATTGTTGATTTAAAAAATTTTTAGAGTACAAGGTTTCTTTCTGCAGTTGTAATGTTTTATAAGATGTTTTCACATATCTCTGATATGTGAAACTAAAGAACATTGAATTGTATACTTTAACCGGGTGGATTGTATGGCATGTGAATTATTTCTCAATGGAGTTTTTTAAAAAAACATTTCCTAGGAGATATATGCCAAAAAATAACCCTAGAAATAAAATAACCACTGATATTTACAAAGTGTTTATGATGTGGTGGGCACTGGGCCATCTGACAAAAGCTTACTAAGTGCTTGCTATGCACCAGGCACTACTTTAAACTCTGAGAGACAGCAAGAAAAGAAACACATTTTTTGCCTTTATGCAACTTACTTTTGAGTGGAGAGAGCTAGAGGACGACTAAATATATATTAAGTGGTGATAACAAGAAAAACAATAAAGCAAGACAAATATATAAAAGTGATAGAGAGCTGCCATTTTGCAGGAGCACAGGAAAGTTTTGCTGATAAGCTGCTATCTTTGCAGAGACAGACCTCAAGGAAGCAAGACCTGGGAGGCAGAGGGTTCAGAGCATTAGGAGCAGCTGGATGCAAAGGCTTTGGGATGTGGACATGCTTGATGTGTTACAGGAAGAGCGAGCAAAGGGGTCAGTGAAGCCTGATGAAGTTAGCGAGAAGGAGGATGGTGAGAAAGACAGTCAGCAAGAACGCAGGGGCTTCTGAGGGGCAGTGGGACTTTACGAACATCTAGTGCAAGGGTCTATCTAACTCCAGTTGATAGACTTGCCCTTGATCCTGTGGCAACACTTCAAGGGCATCTTCCCATCTTCTCTGCAATATCCAAGTGTCCCAGCTCCCCCAGTTTTCCAAAGTGTGGCACCATGTTGCAGCCCACAGTTTGGAAAAGCTTAGATTAGACCACGGTTTGGGCAACCACAGTTTAATCTAAGCTTTTCCAAACTGTGGGCTGCAACATGGTGCCACAGTGCCATGAAATTAATTTACTAGGTTGAACCAGCATTTTTAAATATGAAAAAATAACCCAATGCATATGTATGCCTGGGTGTGTGTGTGTGTGTGTGTGTGTGTGTGTGTGTGTGTAAGAGAGAGAGAGAGAGAGACAGAGAGACAGAGAGAGAGAGAGATGCTAGTTGTGATGTAAAACGTATTTCTTACTGAGGGTCACATCAAAACATTTGAAGCTGACTTTAGTCCATTCCGCCCTTGCACAGCCCCACTGGAGCACACACCACATGCACACATCTGGACCAAAAGACACCTTGGCTGTTGATTTGTGTGTAGCCTCCTATACAGGCTGTCAACGATTTAAGTGATCCAAAAGACGAACTTGCCTGCAGCTACAGAACCAAAAAGGTCTTCTGTGTTAATTGAGATGTTTACTTTAAGCAAGGCAGCAATTGCATTGCAATGAACGTGTTTGTCTTTTTGCTTTTGTTGAATTATCGTAGACCTTGGTCTGCAGAAGAATCACCTAGACTCAGCCAATGATATCCCTCTGAGTCCCCATAAACATGTGGGGTTGGGGGGGCTGGTGGCTCCCTCTCAAAAAAGGACAGACCCCTCAAAATTGGAGTTTTATTGGAGTCAGACAGGTGTAAACTCCAATCCTGATCTGCCACCTCCCAATTGTGTGACCTGGACAAGTGACATCATTCCTTTGTGCCTCAGTTTCCCATTCTGCAAAATGGGGATAATAGTACCTACCTCATAGGATTGTTATGGATTAAATAAAAATAAAAGCATATAACTAACAGCACTTGACTATGCATATCAATCCAGTTAATTCTCATTACTACCCTGAGACTCAAAGAACCTATTATCCCCCATTTTACAGATGAGAAAACTGAGGCCAAATAGATTCAGTAACTTGCCTAAGGTCACATAGCTGGTATGTTATGAGAGCGCGGCTTTAAACCAAGGCAGTTTGATATCAGAGCCCACCCTTGCATATTCCACATTTTGTTTACTTCAATGAGATAATGTTGGTGACAATGCCTGGCACACAGAGGTGCATAAATTATTTATTCAACACTTACATAGTGCTTACTAGGCAGTGCTTATTAAACACATCTATAGATATTATTTCATTTAAGCCTCACAACAACCTTAGGAGGTAAAAGTTATTGCTGTCTTCATTTTATAGATGAGAAAATTGAGACACAGAGAGGTTAGATAACTTGCACAGAGTCACTCAGCTGAAAACAGAGTGAGGATGCATGACCAGACAGCCTGGCTGTGGAGTCTAAAAGCCTAACCGCTTTACTACACTGCCTGTCGTTTCACTGAGCAAGGTGTGGAACTGAGAGGGCCTAGGTAGAGGAGGAAGGCAGAAGGACTGCAACCCATCACTCTTTCACTCATTCATTCATTCATTTATTCATCAACCACATGGCAGTCCAGCACTGAATAGGGCTCTGCTAGGCGTGCAGACACTAAGATGAAAGCGTCTCAGGGAACTAGACAAGCATGGAGGAAGAGGCATAAACAACTTTTCATGTTATTAAATACTCCTCTACACCAGCAGTTTCTAAGATATATTCATCTGAACATATCTTAGAAACTGCTGGTATATAGAGGAGAATTTAATACCTGATCACTAATTCCATGAGATCTCAATAGCTAAAGTGTTGATATATTCCCCAAAAGTTTCCAAGAAAGGAAAAAAAAGGGAAAGAGGAAAAAAAAATAAAAGAAAGGAAAAAGAGGTTTGATTACTTCTGCTGTGGGACTCCTAGGAACGTGCAATGTGCATTGTGAATTTCAAAAAACAGAAAAAAGGTGCTAGAGTGTGTAGTAGCCCCCACACTTTGTTGACCAAGGAAGGTATCATCAAATCCTCCGGCAAGTTTGTGGTCCCACAGGTTAAGTCTGAGTTCTCCTAAAAATACATCCCGAGGCAAGGATGTAAGATCAAGTAGTTTATTTGAGAGGTGCAAGAAACAGCAGCAGGTGAGGGAGGGAAGTGAGGGGAGGGAAGGTGCATTGTCAAGCCAGCTACCACTGTGGGCAACTAGAGATTAATTCCAGCGGGAATTAGGGTAAAATGCACACCTCAGGATTATCCCATTTGAAGGGAACTGAACTGGAATATTTATAGACAAGAGTTTCTCACCCTCAGCATTATTGATGTTTAGGGCTATATAATTCTTAGCTATAGGGCTGGCTGTCCTATGCATTACAGGATGTTTGGCAGCATCCCCAACTCTCCACAGTCCTGACAGCAAAAAACATCTTCAGGCATTGGCAAACTTTCACCTTCAGTTGAGAAGCACTATTATAGATCAGCTCCTGCCAGTCATTGGTTGAACGATATTGGAGAAAGGGATGTTATTTCATCAGGGAAGGCAAACAGAAGTTCGATGGCCAGAGAAAGCCTTCAGGCAAAGAAGTCAGGTGCTGGCAGTTGGAAGCCTACTAAGCATACACCGAAATAGTAAGGGAGGAGAAATGGGTGAGGCACTGACCATGTACATCTCCCCAGCACAGTTTGAGAAACACTATTCCATAGGACCATTTTTGCAACTTCATGAAACTCTATCACACGGACAAAAGAAAATGTATTTAGCCAATCACTTGCCACTAAACATTCAGATTAATTCTGATTTTTCATTATGATAAATAATAGAATAATGAATATCCTTAGAGCTTTATCTCTGCCCATATTTATGATAATCTGGGATAAATTCATAACAGTTGAGTATATAATTCAGAGTGTGAATATCTTTAATTCTTCTATGTTATTAATTGCTCTCTTGTCAGTAGTATATGAGAGTATCCACTTTCTTACACCCACACCAGTACTAGGTATTATATATTGTTTTCCTTTGCCATTTTGGTAAGCAAAAATGGATGTGTGTTTTATTTGCATTTCATGTAAGTGCAGGCTATTCATATTTCTTATTTTGTAAACTACAAGTCTCAGGCTTTGCCCATCACTCCTCTGGAGGGTTGGCTTTTGAGGCTGGGGGAGGTATTCTCTCCCAGCAGACAAGACACCTTCTTGGAGCTTTGCTTAGTCTCCTAGGCCTCCCCATTATCCTGTTGCCAGGAGTAATTGTCAACCTCTGGCATAATTAATTGTGAACATGAATCAGCCCAGTTGACTCACTAATTAATTCTGATCCGTCCTCACCTCTAGGACACATTTTTCCAGGCCAACTGGGGCTACTCAGGACTCAAAGCTTCTGGTACCAGATCCTGCCTTCCACTGTATGGGTCTAGCTGCCTCAGATCCCCCTTCTTATCTTCAAAAAGGATGGGGAAATGGGAAAATTCCACCACCCAAAAATCATGTTAAAACTGATCATTTATGTAGACTCTTTGCTGTCAAGAACGGGAGCACAAATCTCCAGTCTCTAAGTATAGGCTATACATAGTGACTCCCTTCCCAGAAAATACAGTATGGAAAGGGTGGGACAAGAGTAACTTTACTGTTGAGAAGCCTGACAAGCAGTACCTCAGTCAGGTGATCAAGTTCAATGTCAACAGCAATAAATCATTTTGTTAGCATGTACCCTTGATATGACACAAGAAAGTGGCACCTTAGCTCTGTGCTCTTCTTCCCAAAAACCCATTACCCCAGCCTAATCATGAGAAAAACATCAAATTCACACAAAGGGGCATCCTACCAACACTTGATCAGTACTCCTCAAAACTGTCAAAGGCATCAAAAGCAAGGCAGGTCTAAGAAATTGTCACAGCCAAGAAGAGCCTAAAGAGAACCTGGTCAGTATGTGTGAGGAGGAACCGGGCCTCCTGCCAGCAGTCAGCACCAGCTTGCCAGTCACATGGATGGATGAACAACCTTGAGAGCAGATCCTTCAGTTCTTGTCACGGAAAAGACATTAGCCAAAAACATAGAAATCTAAATAACCTGTGACTTTAATAATAATGTATCAATATTGGTTCATTATTTATTAAGTGATTCAATGTTGAGTAAGTGAGCAAATGGATGGGGAAAGTTTATAAACTGTGGAAGAATATATTTTTATAATAATTACCATTTGTATTAGTGATCTATTGCACCATCCCAACCTTGGTGGTTTAAAGCAATGATAATCATTTATTACCTCTTACTCTTTCTGTGGGTCAAAAATTTGGTTCTGCTTTGGGGTCTCTCATGTGGTTGATGTTGGCCAGGGCTGCAGTCCTCTGAAGCTTGACAAGAACTGGAGGATCTGCTCTCAAGGTTGTCCATCCATATGACTGCCAAGCTGGTGCCGACCGCTGGCAGGAGGCCTTGGTTCCTCTGTATATGGATGTCTCCACAGGCCTGCTTGAGCGTCAGCACAGCATGGCAGCTGGCTTTCCACAGAGCAAGCAATTCCATAGACCATGAAAGAAGCTGCAGACTTTCTTATGACCTATCCTTGGAAATCACACGTGTTCTACTGGTCCGATGGTGTAGCCCTCATTCAAATGAGGAGGAAACGACAAAAACTCATAAATGCCATGTGGTAAGGATTACAGGGGGCCATCTTGGAGGCCATAATTCATCTCTTAGACTTGAGTCTTGAAGTTGAAGTTCTCTGAATGCACTTCTAATATCTAATTGAGATAAAGACAGAAATACCTCACTTCTTCCCAGCTCATCCCTTTAAGACCAGCACAAACTTATGCAAGGGAGATAAGGGCTATCAATTTACTGCCAACAAATCCTTTTTGTTTAACCCAAACACTTAATTTCTGGTGCTATATCTTGGTACTCAGTCAATCTCCTCCCGGCTTGGCCATGGTAACTTCTCATCTCTAATCTTATTACCCATATGGAAACATGAAAATGGCTCTAAAAGCAGAGTAATGAAGGTGTGACATCCTTGGATTGTTGAGGCTAATTCCAGTGGAAATGCATTCTGAGCAACCTGAAAAATGGAAAGAGATTATCTCTGAATCCTTTTTCCTCTCAGTCTCTCATCCTAACTACCTTTCAGTAGACCCTGTCTTCATCCTTCATCACCCTGGCTCATTTCCTTCTGGACAGTATGTCTCACTATTCTAGGCTTCAGGTGTCTCCTTAGTGAAGCAATGGCATTGTCAGCCATTGACACTTTAGTATGAATTATGTCCTGTAACTCCAAGTCCTGTACTCTTTGCTTGATGCCAGTCATGACTTCCACTGTAATATACCACCATGTTTTATTTTGTTAGCTATCCCAGAGCGGCCAAAGAAGAAGCAGTTGGCTAAGTAGAGGATTTCACACATGTCGCCCCCTCGACCTCTTTGCTTCCTTGACTTCTCTGGCCAAGGCTTTCTTCAGCTGTGCTCTGGGTCGCCAATATGGAACATAGACCTTATGCTGGTTATCTGCTTTGTCAGAACTACCATCTGTTCCTCTCTGCCCTGCCCTGTCCCTAGGAGGCTGATTTCTATGAACTACATGAAGGTGCAGCCTTGTCCTCTGGCTTTCAGTTGGGTTAGAGTAATGAGACACGGCAGCAAGAGAATAGGTGGGGAAGGAGGGGGAAGTTGTTTCTTCCCCCTGCTCCCTCCTTGCCAGGCTATAGTTTTTGCAATGGTTGTTTGTCTACCTATGGCCTTGGCTCCTGTCAGGTGAGCTCCCTTGCACAACCACAGGTCATGTGGAGGGTTCAGAAACACCACTCCTTTCCTGGCCCCTTCAGATCTGTTGTGTTAGTAGCTCCCCTCTGATGCCAGCCCCTCAGCGCTTTACTATTCCTTGGTCATCTCCTGGAGCCTGCCCCGTCCCTGCCCCTGTAAATAGATCAGCAAACTCTTCTAGTTTCTTTTTAGTGTGCCATCTGTTTCCTGCTGGGACTCTGATGAATACAGATCATCTTCCTGGTCCTCACCTGCCTCTTTGTTCTCTTACTTGGCAATGACTGCAGGAATATCCTCCCAAACTCCAGAATGTAGCAGCCACATCAACCAAGTGTTAAGAAGCTTTGCCAAAGCACTGGGGCCTGCGGGGAGGGTGCATTAGAAGGTGAATAGGGTAAATGCTTCAGGTGAGATGTGACCCAGCTGCTGAATGTGGTGCTATTGAGAGAGACGGAGTGCAGTGGAGTGGAAAGGGAAATTGGGCTCATCTGTCTATGAAGCTTGGTCCTCCACTCAAATGGAGGCAACTGCTGCTTTCTTGAACCTCATTCTGCAGAGACAACTGCTATAGGTGATAGAGAAGGTACATCTAGAGCAGAGAATCTGTATCGTTTAGGGAAGATTCCAGAGCCAAAGATAAGAGATGTAGGGGGTTAAAACCAGCCATCTTCATATCCTCACTTAAAAAATATAGTGTATGCCATGAAATACTATGCAGACATTTAAAAAGGATGAATCCATGTCCTTTCCAGGGACATGGATGAAACTGGAAACCATCATTCTCAGCAAACTGACACAAGAACAGAACACTGAACACTGCATGTTCTCACTCATAAGTGGGTGTTGAACAATAAAGAACATATAGACACAGGGAGGGGAATGTTACACACTGGGGCCTGGGGGTGGGGGGGCTAGGGAAGGAGTAGTGAGGAGTGGGGGTAGTGGGGAAGGATAGCATTAGGATAAATACCCAATGTAGATGACAGGGCAATGGATGTAGCAAACCACCACCATGGCACGTGTGTACCTATGTAACAGTCCTGCACAATCTGCACATGCACCCCAGAACTTAAAGTATAATAAAACAAATACATATATATAGTGTATAAATAGAAAATTTGAGATGTGTGAGGCCAATATATCAAAGGATGACTAACACTGGAAACATAGTTTGCTACTTAAAGTTCCCAAGAGGAGAGGGCATGCCGTTGGGCAGAGGTGGGTACATAGAGAAGAATTAAAGTTGGTCAGGAGGCAGAGGGAGAGAGGGGAATTGTGGGCCAGAGACTTTGTTGTGGTATCCACAGGCAGGAACAAGCAAAGCAGGGCAAGCGGGCTTATTATTGGTTAATTTGAATAATTTCAGCAGTCTCTGGGGTATAGCGGCTGTCCCTAGTTGCGTGGTACCAGGCCCTGGGTAATTATAGCAATGACCCCACAGTATGAGAGCCTGATAAAGGAGGTGGTTGGAGTGTGGTTTCTGGTGGTTGGTTTGCAGATTAAAAGCACGCTCAGTATCCTAGTTGTTTCCTACCTCTAGTAATTGGCTAACCCTGGGAGGGGCAGTCCCTCAAGGGTCAGTGAGGCCTCAGAAAGTCAAAGCATCAAAACACAGAAAATAAAAGGCATCATTAATACACCCCAGGATTACTTTTCCAAGGCTCTTGCACCCCGAATGGAAAATCTAGATTTGTTGAAAGGTAGCAAGGGGCCATACAATAATTTAGACAGGGAAACAGTGGGATAATATACAGAGTAGGGTCCAGGACTCATCAGGCCCAGCAGAAGCTCTGATGGACAGGCTCACTCTTATTGAGTAAGCTGCTTTACTGCCACCTCAAACCCCATCTTCTCTTTCCTCTGTCCACCCAGCGGCGATGGATAATCTTATGTTTGAGGTCCCCCAGCATCCATGTTTCCTTTCCTAACAGTACCCTGACCATCCTTTCTGAAGTCAGCACGCCCCTCTTCTCAGCCACATGATTTGGGTTGACTGCCTTGAGCCCATCCATATAGCCCACCTCCTGGGCACACAGTTGGTTTAGGGATAAATCTATGTAGCCAGTCTCAAGATCTATGTGTTATCGGAACATGTTTACAGAGGTTCTTAGGAAGGAAAAGCTTTCTCTCTTTTCCACAAGCACTACCAGAAAGAACTGTCTCTCACCCCTGAGACAACATGGTGGAAAGAACTCTGACAACCATTCTACGGCTACACAAAGAGATCCTGGAGCCTGGGCGGACACAAAGTACCTGAATTCTTAGTGACATCCATTGTGCTGCTACAAGAAAGCCTTGATGCACCTCTGGACTTTTCAATCACCCTAGGCCAAAATTCTCCTGATTAAGTAAGTATGAATTGACTTTTATGTCACCTGAAACATAAAGTCCTGACTGATGTGCCATCCACCTCCAAATCCCAGCTCTGAATGATTCCTCACCCCCCATTGTGGCCCCAGAGCTATTCTTCTCCTCCCCGATGCTTCTCTCCTCTTCATGCCTCCAGCTTGTGCTTGGTGGGGACTCTCCTTTCAAAGACTCTTGGGGACATGTCCTATCCACATATGACCAGCACCTTCCTCTGGCTTAAACCCCTTCATTGTTACATAACTAAGTGTGTACCTTTCCAGCTCCACCTGCTGTATCAGTGATCCTCATGAACAAGGATGATGTTTGGGGTGACGGAATGTCACTAAGGGGAAGGAGCACTGGCTGGGAGTTAGGTCTTAGTCCTAACCAAGGTTAGATGAAGGTTTCTGACCTTCATCTACTGTGCGACTTGAGCTAGGTTCCACAGCCCTCTCAATGTTCTTATCTAAAAAATGAGAGTGGAACACAATTTGTAGGTTTTCAATCATGTTTTTTGAGGTCCTAGCGTTTTAAATGGTCATCTCCAGGATCTCTGTGGAAAAACGAGGATTGACTAGAGATGTAATGCCCATCCACATTCTCTGCTCAGTTTCAACCACGGCTCGTTAATGAAAAAAATTAAAAGCCACCAGAGAAAATGATACCTAAGAGCTTAGGGTAATCATCAAGGCTGCTTCTCGAGAAATTCTGGTTCTTTTTCCAGGCACATGTTAGGATTACTGTACTTCACCCTCTTGAATTTAGGTATTGCCATTTGCTTGTTTCAGCTAATAAAATGTAAGTACAAGTGATATATGCCACTTTCAGGTAAAAGCTTTAAAAGAGAGCATGCAATTCAGCATATCCCCTTTTCCCTGCTATGAAATTGATGGTGAAAACACATCAACAAGAAGCCTCCATTAGCCTACTTACCTGAAAAGCTTTGATGAGCAAAGACACCCCCCTGCCTTTGTCACACTACATGAATGAGAAATAAAGTTTTGTTATGTTAAGACTCTGAGAGTTGGGGTTATCTGTTACTATAGCAACACGCAGACTATCCTGACTGATACACAGATGACGAAATCGGGGCTCCAAGAGGTTAAGAAAATTGCCCAGATTCCCACAGCTAATAAGTGGCATGGTCAGGGCCCATACTCAAACCAATAATAATAATTGCCTCCATCGCATATAAGAATTGAACCCAGTCATGTGCTGACGCCAGCTCCTACCAGCTCATGAGAGCTGACTGTGGGTATCTCTTCCCAAGTTCATATTTAGTGACTTCATACGGTAGCTAGAAACTGACCATGGTGGTATTTATACCATGGATATGAGTACATGCTACAATTCAGGGCTTTTCTGTGGGAGTCCTAATCCACTAAATTTGTTCAGGGAAATTCCCAGAAGCTCATCCAGGACAGCTTTTAGGGTTCTGTAAAGTAGATTTCATTAATGAGAAAGAATCTGCAGTGAGACTAGCACTGAGCAATGGAATCACAAATTGAATTGTTAAGAGAAAGAAGAGAGAAGGTGCTCTGCAGGGTGGCTAAACTCTATGCTATGAGAGCAAGAGGAAGAAATAAAATCCAGTGGAGGAAAGAAAGGTCTTCCAATGAAAAGAACAGAGCTTTTAATCTTTGCAGCACACATTTTGTCAAGTCTGCATAATTCATGAAACACAAGAACATCCGGAGGACAGCTGAAGTTCAGGGCAGAAGATCAAGTTGACAAGATTGGCTTTGGGGTAAAACAAGCGAATGGGGGCTTGGCTGTCAGAACTGACCTATATTTCTCTGTGTTTACTCTTCGGCAGGGACTGTCACTGTTCATTCATCACCGTGGCTCGGCTACACCCGAAGTCCAGTTTTCCCTAGGGGCCTTTAGAACCGGAGCCACAAAGATGGCTATTGTGTTGGGTTCTGGTCACTGTTCCTACATATCCACACCACTGTATTCATTGATAATGATAGTAACTCTGCCACTTACAGGCACGGTGACGTTGGGCAAGATGTCTTACTCTCTAAGCCTCAACTTAGTCTTCTGTAAAGTGGGGCTGACAAGAGCTCCTAAGTCATAGGGCTGCAATGCACAGTGCCTGGAACATAGTAAGTACTTAATAAATTAAGTACTTAATAAATATTGGTGATCAACTTTTAGTAGTGTAATAATTATAATATCTAACAATGCCAGCACATTTTAAGAGCTTTGCTTACAGTACATTTTTTATTTTTTTTTAATTGTACTTTAAGTTCTGGGGTACATGTGAAGATCGTGCAGGTTTGTTACATAGGTATACACGTGACATGGCGGTTTGCTGCCTCCATCTCCCCGTCATCTATATTAGGTATTTCTCCTAATGCTATCCATCCCCAATCCCCCCAACTCCCTGCTATCCCTCCTCTACCGCCCCAACCCCCCAACAGGCCCTGGTGTGTGATGTTCCCCTCCCTGTGTCCATGTGTTCTCATTGTTCAACACCCACTTATGAGTGAGAACATGTGGTGTTTGGTTTTCTGTTCTTGTGTCAGTTTGCTGAGAATAATCATTTCCAGCTTTATCCAGGTCCCTGCAAAAGACATGAACTCATCCTTTTTTATGGCTGCATAGTATTCCATGGTGTATATGTGCCACATTTTCTTTATCCAGTCCATCATTGATGGGCATTTACATTTTTTAATTCTCACAGCAAGCTTATGAGGTAGGTACTATTATTGTCACCATTTTCCTGATGGGGAAACTAAGGCAGGAGAGTGAATGTCATTTGCACAAAGTCACAGTAAGTGGTAGAATCAAGCAGTTTTGGAGGCCCTGCTAAGTGTCAAGCAGTTTATAAATATTCTTTCATCTTCACCTACACAACTTTGAGAGTTAGGGATTATTGTTTCCATTTCAAAGATGAAGAGATGGAGGCTCACAGAGTTAAATTAGCTAAGCCTAGGATACCAAGCAAGTAAGCAGCAAAGTGGAAATGCAAGCCTAGGTCTGCTTGTCTCTTCATGCTGGTTTCATTCAACCATCCTTTATTCCCAGAAATAAAAGCAGCCACGCTTGTTAAGGCTAATTCACATTTATTTTATTTAAGATATTCAGGGCACTAGGCTAAGCCTTCTATAAGCATTCTCTTCTATAATTATCTCCAGAGTCCCAGGTGGTGAGTATTTATCTTCATTTGACAGAGCTGGAAACTGAGGCACAAAGCGGTTCTACTTGGCCAAGGTCACACAGCTAGAAAGTGGCAATGTGGGGAATGACTCTAGACCATCTTCACATAACCTCTGGGATGTATTCTGTCAAGCTATAGGGTTGACAGACATCCTCCACCTGCCATGAAATCCCAGGTCCTCTCCTCCCTTTGACCAATATCTAAGTAGGTGTGCTGGTGAGGGGATGGTGGGGAGGATAGGTACTCAAGAAATAGAGAGAAATATTGGGGGAGGGAGCAAAGTTAGGGCTAAACCTGATGGACAGAAAGCTAGGCCAGTGGCCAGGCAGCTCTCCGTCCCCTTCACCTCCCTGCCCCAACCTCCCAGAAGGAATCCCAGGATCTTGCCAGGTGCATCCTGGAGGTCATGAAACTGCCAATTAACGCAAGCCTAGGGAGTTTTAAAAATAATAATAAAAGAATTCCTTGGTCTCCTTGGAGACAGAGTGGATCTCCCTATGCTCCAGAGATAGCAGGGGGATCTAGGCTGGGGACTGGCAGAGGCGAGGGGGAGGCCCCTCCTCAGCTTTCTTGGCTAGACAGATTAAAAGAGAGCCTTCTGAAATGACAAAATAGAGGTCGGTGGCTGCCAGCTGGATGGACTTCCAGGCAGTGTCTGATAGAGGCAAGACAGGAGCTAGAGGGACGCTCATCTCCATGAACACCACCTCCATGGGAGGTTTGACTTGGGGGTGACCCAGAGGCAGGGCTCCCACCCCCAAGGAGGAAATTTCATGTCTTCTGCAGGCACCACAATGAATGTCAATGGGGAGAAGAAATCACTCCTGCACTGAGCTCACCCTCTGCAACCTCCAGACACGTTCAGGATGACTGCTGTGTCTCTGTCTGGCTCACATGCCTCAAAGGGCTCCCTGGTGTCTACATGAAGCCTCAAAGTTCCTCATGTGGCCTCTGGGACCCTGAGCAATCTGGCCTCACCTACCTTCCCAGCTTCATCTCACACTTGTCCTGCATCATCTAGGAAAGCTGCCCCTGCATGCAGGTGCCTGCCTACCCTGATCTATTTCTCTTCTCCTGGACAATGTTCAGTTTCTCTGCTCCCGGACTTAGCCCCTGCTTCCTAGAGTGCCCTTTCCCTGTTCCCTCTCACTGGCCACCAGGGTCCTAATCATCCTTTAAGATTTACCCCAGACTTCCCATTCTTGCCCTCCTCCCCCAGTGCTGAATTAGGTGCTGTATTAGTCTCCAAGGACTGCTGTAACCAATCACCATAAACCGCTGCCTTGAAACAAGAGAAATGTGTTATCTCTCAGTTCTGGAGCCTAGATGTTTGAAATCAGGACGGCAGCAGGACCACGTTCACTCAGAGGCCCTAGGGAAGAATCTTGGCTTGATTCTTTCTAGCTTCTCATGGCTACTGACAAACCCTAACATTCCTGGGCTTGTGGCTAAGTCATTCCAGTCTCCACCTCTGTCTTTAAATGGCTGTCTTCTTTCTGTGTGTCTTTGCGCCTTCTTCTTAGGAAACCAATAATTGAACTTAGGACCCACCCTTATCCAGTATGACTTCCTCTTAACTAATGACATCTCCAAAGACTCTATTTTGAAATAAGGTCATATTCTTAGGTTTCCAGGAGGATGTGAATTTGGGGAAATACTATTCAACCCAGTACAAGCAGTTCAGAGAGGAGAACAGTACTACAGGCTGGGAAAATCAAGGAAAGTTTCAAAAAGAATCCAGGTCTCTGAAGTTGACTATTATTTGCATAAGCAGAGTGAAAAAGAAAAGATATTTCATTCTGGGAAAACGGCTTGAGCAAACACCCAAAGATGGGGAGCCAGTGACCCCTATAAAGCTTCTCCAGTAGGTTCAAGCTTGTGCCTGATAATATCTTTTCCCAAGGCCCTGGGATCCCTGCCATTTGCTTCCCTCACTTAAAACAATCTGGCAGCAGAGGAGAAATACTCAACACCTTTAAACAGAACTCATCTGCTAATAAAACTGAAAGCAATAATCTGTCACTTTGAAAGTATGAGCCAACATGTTTCTCTAGAAGCATTCTATTCTAGCAATAACATTGAGCCAGTAAACTGCTTCCTTTTCTCTCTCTCTCTTTGTCTCTCTCTCTGTCTCCTCTATACAGTACCAAATAATGGATGTCAAGTCATCTTTGGAGTATTAAATAACCAGGTAGCCCGTGCAATAAGAGAGCAGGTACCTTATTAATGCCAAAAGACAAGAGGAAAAAAAAAATAAAATCCAAAGTAGTAGAAAGTAATGGAGTCAGATAGTTGGGGATTAAAATGCTGCTTTCATCAGTTACTGACTTGTAACTCTGTGACCTCTTAAACTTCAATTTTCTCATCAGTGAAATAGGGATGATAATCTCACCACCCTCTTGGTTTGTTTTTGGATTAAGCAATATGATATATGTACCATGCCTGGCACAAAGTCAGAAACTGAATAAATGCTAGCTGATCATCTTTTTCAATTATATTTTTAGTAATAATATCATTATTGCAATTCCAAAATACTATATATTTGTATTGTAAAGTGAAGGAATATGTACTTAAGTTCATGTCATTAAAAATCAGGATTTTCCATTTAAAGGAGATATACAATCAGAGGAAAAACACTGTATCCTCATTTTGAATGAGAAATATCAGTCTGAACTGATTGTGTATTTTCTCCTAAAAATTATGCATTTTCTAACTGTCCTCTTAAAATACCTAGAGCCAATAACTAACCCAGGAGCAGTGAGCACTCCCAACACTCAGATTATGGTCTCAAATACCATTTTGCCACTCAAAGAGGTCAGAGCTCCTTAGAAAAATGGCTGACTCTGGCTTTGAGCAGAAAATGTGCAAGATAAGTCTGAAAGGATTACCACACCAAAGTATGAGAAAGCTGTTGATATGTTAGGGTTATTTCTAGAGGACTCAAGGACCAATTTTAATGGTCTTCCACTAGCCAAAGATGAGATCATTTGAGCATCAGATGTCCCTGTATGTAAGTCCCTCCAGTAAACCCTAGGTCTCATTCACCGTCTCCAGAGCACAGTGCCATTTTGGTTGGAGTTGTTGACAGGAGTTCGGTACAACAAATTCCTTCGTGCTTCTGCCTGGGTTAAGTCACCTACTCTGATCCCATTACATCCCTCTCAAAGCACATCTTAAAATACATAGTATCTGGCAGGTTATGTGGCTGGTACCTCGCCCCCTTTGAGTCCCTGGAGAATAGAGGCCATGTCTTTTTCACCATTGTATCTCCATCAACTGGTATTGTTCCTTGCACGTTGTAGGCTCATGGGGCTTATTAAATGGGTGAGTGAGAGAATGGAGGAATTACATCCTCCTCTTCATTTTAATTTCATCATGGCATACACTTTAGCTCACTTATCCTCTGAACTCTCCCTTTCTTCACTCCTTTGTCAATAACAATTTTCTTGCACGCTGCCCCGCTGGCCTCAGGCCATGATCTTGGCAAAGGAGGTGAACACGGACAATACGGTTTTGTCATCCAGATACCACCTAAGTAATGACTTGCTTTTCTGTGGCACTGAACACTTTGCAAACTCCTTCGATAAGTGTGAGCTCCTTATAACAGCCCTGGAAGGCAAGCAAGGTTATTCTTGGTATCCCCAGGATGGAAGTGTCTGTCCCATCCACAGTGTCTGTCCCATCCACAGAACCTGTTTTGGCAACTCTTACTGAAGAACTGACCACAATTAAATTGGCCACTCATGGTGTATGCTAGGGGCCTGACTCTTGGCCAGAATTGATTGGATCAGAACAGTACATTTGATTTAAGTGAGCCAATCAGGCTGTCTCTTGAAAATTTAAACTGAAAAAGAAAGGAGACTTCCTTGAAAGTCGCTTTGGTGTTTTTTGGAACTGAGCTAGTGTGCAGACTGAAGCAAAAAGGAGCCACCAGACAGTCTGGCTCAGAAAGACAGAAAAAGAATAGTCTCCATGACTTTTGAGCTCTCTGTAGTGACCAGTGGAGTTTTTTGTGAAAACCAGCTCCGACTCCTGCCCTTGGATCTCAGGAGTCTCTTTAATATCCTTCTCATAAATCCCCCATTTCACTGGAGTTAATTTGTTTAGGCTTCTGTTCCTTGTAAACAAATAAGCCTTGGCCCAGACAGGGATATAAGCAGAAGGAAGAACATCAGGCTAGAGATCAGAAGACCTTAGTGGCCTTGCCACTGAGTAACTGTGTGACATTAGGTAAGACATTTCATCTCTCAGAACCTCAGTTTCCACTCTTGTAAAGTAGGAGTGCTGACCATACCTAGCATACAGGAGCAATTGAGTGACACACTTAACAGCATTTTGTCGCTGTATAATTACTAAATGATTAACTTGTCCACGATCAATGTAATAGCAGGAAATTCAAGCATCATAGTCGGCAAACCACAGCAGAGCTGCCAGGGAGAGATCGAGCCTTGTTCCACCAGAAGTCACTTTGTCCAACAGCCTCCTGGGAGCAGAGCTGCCTGTGGACACCACCCGAAGTTAGGAGGAAGGGTACGATGGTTTTGAGCACACCTTGCCCTGGAGTCACCAGCTTCCGGGAGACACTGGCCTAGAGACAGAGGCCCCACTCACCGAGGGGAGTCCAGGAAGCATCTTCCTCTGGCTCTTTCTCCCTAGGTCTCTGAGTTCTCAGGTCAGGGATGGTGTCTCTCTTGCCAGTAGCCCTGTCTCCAGAGGCACACAGGCCTGGCACACAGTAAGTGAATGAATGTCTCTGTTTGTCTCTACGAGCCTCTGTTAGCTGTTTTTTAATGTGGCGCCCTCACACTCTTTCTTCTTTCTCTCTCTCCCTCTGCCTCTCCCTGCTCTCTGTCTCTCTTGTCTCCTCCGACTCTCCCCTCTCTGCCTCCCTCTGTCCTCCGTGTCTCTCCTGCACCCCCCTCTGTCTCTGCCCCACCTTACGGCTCGGGCACTCACAGCTGCCCCAGACCTCTCCCTCTCCCGGGCTCCCTTTGTCTTGATCTCCCTCTCCCGTTGCCTGGTAACCGCCCTCCCCGTCACCAGCCCCGCGGAAACCATGGCAACGGGCAGCCGGAAGATGCGGCCATTCCTCTCCCTTTTGTCCCTTGCATTTCAGCAGCGCCCATGGACGCTCCAATTACAGGTACTCGGGAGGGGACGCTTTTGTCCGCGGCCCATTCACTGCCGAGCAGGCTCCGGGCGGAGAGGCTGTTGGGCGCTGTCGCACAAAGCGCTTTTGTGTCTCTTCCCCGCGCCCTCCTCCACTCCCCACCGCGTTCAAGGACAAACAAGGACCTCCAAATTCGTGTTCAAACACCCCGCGTGGTGGGCAGTGTGGGGGGTCAGAGGAGTCTGGAAGGAACGCAAAGGATGAGCAGACCTAGCCAGCGAAGAACACACAGACAGACCCAGCAGCCCCGGGAGGAGAACCCAGGACCCGAAGCGCCGGGCCTGGAACATGTCACGACTGGCCTGCAGCTCTGGCTCCACCGCTGCCGGCCTGTGCCCTCTGCACTCTGACCTTGCACTCCTCCAGCACTGACGTCCTTCTCAAACCACAGAGGCTTGGCACCTGTTCTTCCCTCTGGCTCAGATTTCCCTCCCCTCTTTGCACACTAACTCCAACCTGACCCTCAATCTCAGCTCCAGCGCGCCTTCCTGGAGGAAGCTTCCCTGCCCATCCCTCCATTCCCCTTCCCAGGTTCCCATTGCCCCCTAAGCTTCACTTTCCACGTGTACAATCATGCATATTTCTTAAATGCCGTGTAAGTTTCCAGGGTCTCCTATACCAAATGACCACAAACTGGATGGCTTAAAACAACATGTATGCCTTGTCTCCCAGTTCTAGAGGCTACAAGTTGCAAGTCAGGATGTGTGGAAGGCCACGCACCCTCTGAAGGCTCCAGGGGAGGATCTTTGTCTTCTCCAGCTTCTGGTAGCTGCCAGCATCCTTGGCATTCCTTGGCTTGTGGATACATCACTCTAATCTCTGCCCATGGTCACATGGGTTTCTCTCCATGTCTCTCTGTCCAAATATCCCTAATCTTATAAAGATACCAGTCACTGGATTTGGGTTCACCCTAATCCGGGATGACTTCTCTTAACTTGATTATATCTGCCATGTTACTTCCAAATGACATGGACAGGAAGGAGACAGGGAAACACTGGGTAGAAGAAAGTGGTTCCCTGGTAAAGGCCCACCCTCAAGCCTGGATACCTGAAGCCCTAAATGAGAACAGGAATTCCTATTTTCAAGCCCAAAAAGTTGCCTTTTGGCCTGTCATACACCATATCCGACCCCCATATAAACCCCGAACCCCAAGCTCCAGAGCAGACCAGCAGGCAAGGAGACAAGGAGGCAAGCAGATGGATAGCAGAACAACGTGGCGGAGAAAGAGGGAAGAGGAGAGATGTCTGGATGCCAATTGGAGTTTGGCTGGGGGTGGTCGGAGAAGATTCAGTGGCTGGGCAGCCTGACTCCAGGGGAAGATCACCTTCCCACTCTATCCCCCCTTCAGGTTCCCCATCCGTCTCACTAAGAGCCTCCTCCACCACTTGATAAAACCTTGCACTCATCCTTCGAGCCCTCATATGATCCAATTCTTCTGGGACACCGGGCAACAGCTCGGGATATAGAAAGCTGTCACACTGGCCCTTTGCCCTCCTGATAAGGCAGAGGGTCCATTGAGCTGATTAACACTCAAGATGTCTGCAGATGGCAAAGTTGAAAGAGCTTTGTAACACTGGGGTTGCAAGCACCTACCCCTAGACATTCCTGTGGGGCCAAGAGCCCAAAGCACTTGCACAACTTCTGCACCTGCCCATCTGCATGATTAGCCTAGGGGTTTCAGCTACAGGGTGACTGAATAGGCAAGCCACACCTCTGTCGCATATCCTGCAAGGGGAATCAGAGAACTCACCCATTTCACAAATAAGGTCACATTCTGAAGTCCAAGGTAGAAATGAATTTGGGGAGAGGAGGCACCATTCAACCCAGTATAGATGGTTACTCCTTCTCTTATAAACCCTGAGACTTCGGCAAACCTTTACCCATGACTCTGTCCCCCAGTGTCTGGTTAGCTAAGAGGTCAGTTAATATTCAGTGAATGAATGAGCAAGTAAGAGTTGCTTCTCCTCCATGAGCCTCAGTAGTCCTTATCCATAAAATGGGCATAATAGCATTACTTCAAAACATCATTGAGGAGGAATCCCCACTTGATGGGTAGAGAATGTGCAAAAATCCATAACCATGTGTATCAGTTTCTTGCCACTGCTGTATAAATTACCACAAATTTCATGGTTTAAAATCACTGCAATTTACCCTCTCACAGTTCTGGAGAAATCCAAAATCAGCATGTCAACAGGGCCATGCTCCCTCCAAAGGCTTTAGGCGAGAACACTTTCCTGCCTCTTTCAGCTTCTGGTGGCTTCAGGAATTTGGCTGGCTTGTAGCTAAATCACTCCAATCTCTGCCTCCACCTTCACATGGCCTCCCTCCTGTCCTGTGTCCTCTCCTTTCCTTATCAGGACACTTGACATTGAATATAGTGCCTACTCAGGCAATTCAGGATGGTCTCATCTTTCAAGTCTTTAATTACACCTGCAAAGACCCTTTTTCCAAATAAAATTGCACGCCCTGGTTCAAATGATTTGACATGGGGACATATCTTTTGGGGGAGGGGAGAAGCCACCATTCAATCCACTACCATGATTATTATTTCCATAATTAAGGTACAAGCTGCGGTTGCTGACAATTTATATTCAATCAATATTTACGAGGACCAAGGAGTTACAGTTCTGAAATGTACTGATTTTGACTGAATTTTCACAATGACCCTGAGGAGTAGGCACTACTGTTTGCATGTTAAGAGTTGAGACAAGAGAGGCAGGAGAGGTACGGTGATTTCCCCCCCAAGTCACAAACAGGGCGGAGTCCTCCAATGCACCCTGCCCCAATCCCAGCCCGGTATGTGCGCAAACCATTCCTCTGCCAAAGCCCTTCCTTTTTCCCACCTTCACTAGCTGGGTCTGCTCATTCTTCTGGTTCCTTTCAGACTCTCCTCTGACCCTGCAGGGCTGTTAGCGTTTCTCGGCTTCCAGGGCATCTTTGCTTCTTTGTTCTGTGTCTATCTGTGACCACTTCCTCTGAACTGTGAACTCCTCAAGGGTAAAGACTGAGTTTGGTTCAATAACACACCATCACAGCTTAGCGTGGAACCAACCATAGACCAGCTCTATAAATATTTATTGAAGTGAAATTGTATGTGCGATGGTATTGTCACGGACTTATTCAACTGAAACATATCAATACCAGTTATACTATTATTATTACTTGTTGTCTGAGACCCAGATCCCACAAAAATCCAGAACTAGAGAAAGTTAGTGGATACTTACTCCTAGGATTCAAGTGATTGCAAAGCTTGAAAGATTGAGTAACTGGAAAAACGCTGGTGCCATTAATAGAAACCAAGAGAATCAATAGTGTAGACCAATGCTTATCAAACATTAATATGCACACCAGTCATCCAAGGACTTGTTAAAAACACACATCCTGATTCAGTTGGTCTGCAGTGGGCCTGTGAGTCTGCATCTACAAGCTCCCAGGTGATGCTCATGGGGCTGGCCCTGAAACACACTTGGGAACAAGGTTGCAGCTGATTTGAGGAGGAGGAAGTTGAGTATGGTGAGTTAGATATGGAAATGCTGAGTTTGAGTTGCTGAAGTGATTATCTGATGACTGTTTCAATGAGGCAGTGCTAATATAGGACTAGGCACTGGAAAGAAGGGTGATGATTACAGCTTTCAATATGGCGCATCATATAGGATGTTGGTGAGCCTGAGTATGGGGAAGGAAAAAATGAAGAGACATTTGGAAAATATCCACATTTGGGGAAAAGAAAAAAAAAGAGAGAAATAGAGAAGGAGCAGCTGGAGAGAGAAAGAGACACCAGGATGGCACAGAGTCCCCAGACAGTCAATTGCTGCAAAGGGTGAGGACACTGAGTCAAGGACCCGCTCATGGAATTTACAACCTCAAGAAAATATTTCACTAGGGTGCTGGAGGGCATGGCAGACACTGTTGATCCCTAACCCTGCCTTTGGGCCGTGTGAATTTATCAGCAGCTGCAGCAGATAATTTCCCCATGCAGAAACTTCCCACCTTGAACAACTATGTCTGGTTATCCTCTTCACCTGAGGACTTTCTCCAACTCCAGAGAAGCTTACTTGGCCTCAAGTAGTCTCAATTGAGATGTGTAGGGGAGTTAACATCCTGGGGGACAACCGCTAACCAGTCTGGTGTGGGAGTAGGTAGATAAGTACCCCCGTTTCTCAGTTCTCTAAGGAAAAGTTTCTGAAGCCTGGCTTCTCAGCAGAATTAAGCTCCAGTTGCTCACAGCAGTAACTGCTCAACACCCCACCTTTTATTGGCTTATGCTTCCTGGAATCGCCTCCCTAATGAATTCTTTGTGCCTAAGTCCGCTTTAGGGGAAACTCACACCCTTGCAATGTGGCAGGTCAGTAGCCACATTGCAAGGAGTTTAAATCAGGACAAATACAAGAAACAAGTGCATTAACACAAGAAATGGAAGTCATTTTAAACTAGCCTTGCAAATAGCCCCTCAAGCAGGTAATCTAGTGGTTACAATCAGTGATTTCTCATCAGATAAGGGAAAGCCTTGGAAAGCAGGTCCGCATTAGCACCTCCAAGCATCACCATCACCAATCCACTTTCACATTTGCCCCCACAAGAAAAAAGCTGACATCTCAGGAAATAAGCAAAGCTTGAGGAAGAGGATAAAGTTTGCCTTGCTCAGTTCACATCTCTGGAGACGGTGTCTGGGTGCAGCTGAGGTTGTGCTATATATAACACACAAGCACAACTAATAAAACTGATTGTAAAGCACTTTGCAGATCCAAAGTGCCACATAAATGCTAAATAAGAAAATTAATCTTAGCTACAAAGAACTCACGTTGTGAGATTGGAGTGGTTTTTGAGACTGTGCCAGGGGAAGGGGTGTGTGTGCCATCTCTCATCTCTCACTCCTACTCTCTGCCCTCATTCTCCCCCCAACCAATATATGCACACACGCTCCTGAGAAGCATGCAGGTGCTCCCATATGCACCCCTGACAGACATTACCTAACATATATACCCCACATACATACTCATTACCCTGCACATATATACATCCAAGAACATCTTTACAGCCGTGTGTATATATCCACATGCACCCCCAACACACACGCCAGCATATATATCTCACACACACACACACACACACACAAGTATCCGGAGACATCTTTATAATCATGCATATACACCCAAAGGCACACACATACATAGTCTCTCAGGTACATGGCATCTTCTAAATGTCCTCCTCACTTCAGTCACTGAGGTGCTTTGCAATCAGTTCTATTAGTTGTGCTTGTGTGTTATACACAGCAGCAACTTCAGCTGCATATGTGGCCACAAATGCATCCTCTAAAAACCACACACACACAACATTCTTTAACATACACCCCACCACACACAGTTTCACACATGCCTTTATACATGTTGCAGTATTCTGCATCATTGTTTGAAAATTCTTGACTGGGTGCAATGGCTCACACCTGTAATCCCAGTGGATCAGCTGAGGTCAGGAGTTCAAGACCAGCCTGACCAACATAGCAAACCCTGTCTCTGCTAAAAATACAAAATTAGCCAGGCATGGTGGCGGGCACCTGTAATCCCAGCTACTTGGGAGGCTGAGGCAGGAGAATCGCTTGAACCCGGGAGGCAGAGGTTGCAGTGAACCAAGATGACACCATTGCTCTCCAGCCTGGGCAACAAAAGGGAAACTTCATCTCAAAAAATAAATAAATAAATAAATTCTTTGCACCCTCTTTGCATTAAAACCATATGTCTATGCCCTTCGTCACACAATTGCCTCTCAATTGCTTTGGCCAATGAAACATTAGCAGACGGTTATCCACAGAAGGTTTAAATGTTTGTAAACTTTGGGTTGTTCTCTTGGTCTCGAATGATCTGCCAGGAATAGAGCATGCCTTTTCAGCCAGGACCCCCAGATGGACACAGAGCAGACTGAAACTTCATGTGCAGTATGTACAGCAGCCCAGGTGGACTCACAGCCCAAAGTAGAGCCACCCACAGGAGTCCAATCTAGATTAACCACAAACTACAAACCTGGAAGCAGGAGACTAGACCAGGGATCAGAAACCTACAGCGTATGGGTCAAACCCAAACTCTTCCTATTTTTGTAAGTAAAGGTTTAATAGAACACAGCCACACCCATCCTTTATGTGTTCTCTATGGCTGCTTCCACTTTACAAGGGTAGAGTTGAATAGTTTCAACAGACACCACATGGTCAACAAAGCCTAAAATTATATCATCTGAACCCTTTATAGAAAAAGTTTTCCAACCCCAGGATTGGTGCTAATTGCTGTAAGACATTAAGCTTTGGGGTGGTTTGTTACACAGCATTATTGTGGCAGTGGCTAATTCATGCGCACAAATACAAACACTTCAGATACTTTCTCACGTGCATATGTTTTTGTTTCCATGTACCTATAGGTGCACAAGTTTCATCTCATAAACTCACCCACAGACATCCTCAACAGACACACAGAGATATACTTTCGTGGTCTGCATATGCATGGATCAACACACACAAACCTACATAAACATATGCCTAAGATATTCCCAAAGTCACACATGCAATGTCCCTACAACCATCACACATTCATCCACATGTCCCTCATGTGTTCATCCTCGCTGCCTGCACTCATGCCCACATACTCCCACACACAAAGAAACACATGGGGAACTGTGCGTGCTTTTTGGTTCCACTTCAGCTCTTCTGCCCATTGGGGTAACGAAGTTTGAGCAATCCAATAAGCCCAGTTTCTTCCATAAAAATTACTTGGCCTGCCAAAAAGTATCTCCACAAGCCTAGACCTCAAAAGAACTATGAAGCTTGACTCTGATGGTCACAAGCGTCCTCTCCAGGAAATAGGCTAAGAGTTTCTATGCAGTGGCAGCCAGACACTAGTCCCTGATGCTGTTGAAAGCAGAAAAAGATGCATAACCACCATGTGTTCAGAGAGACTGCCTGTTCACAGACTGACTTTACCTCCTGCCCCAAACACCCTCGCTCCTCGTGTTTTCTTCCTCTGAGCACCTTCACCTGGCTCTGTATGCCTCTTGGCTTCTCTTCATTGCTTTAAAAAATCCTGATGCTCAAACCACACTCCAGATAACAGTAGCTGGCACTTGGGAGAGACTCAATGCATGCTCATTGTTATCTTCCTTGATTACCACAGGAACATACTCTCTTGTCTCCTTTCCAAAGGCTGTAGAGGCAGAAGAGGTTTCTTCCCTGCAGGCTTTCCCAACACCCCACCTCCACCCCTCCAAAACTCACCCCTCTAAAATTTTATTTATTGGCTTAAATAAAGTATAGCTCCAGAGTCAGCCCTGTTTTTCAAGAACAAACAGGAAGTCAAACACCAAATTTTTCACGGATAGAGAGCAGCCAGCTGAGTCCAGACAGGAATAGGGATGCCCTCACAAAAAGGCTCTTGAAAGACCCTGAGAATTCGCAAGCTGGACAAGCTGGAATGCCTTGAGCCTTGATAAATCAGAGCAGCAGCGGTACCTCTGCCTGGGCTGGGGAGGGAGGAATTTAGCATCTTGATCACCTTCCACTCCAAGGACCATGTTTCTACTTTGAAGCTGAAGCCAGGTTGGAGGCCTAGCGTAGGATATAGAGTTGGAATCCTGGAGACCAGACCAACAGGGCAGATAAGCACATGGGGTTGTGGGCTCAGCCAGACCGAGGTTCAAACACCAGCACTACCAGGTTTTAGCTGAAACACTTGGTAAGTCATTTCACTTCTTCAAACTTCTTTACAGTACTTCCTCTGTAAAAAGCAGCATAATAAAATACTTCCCTTGTAGAGCTGTGTTGAAGATTTTAAAAATGAAATAGGTCATTTTGCAAAGTGATTGTCACATAGAAAGTCCTCGATAACTGGCCCTAATTCCTCCCTGCATGAGTGTCAACATTTATAGATGTTCTTGTTAAGTATGTGGGGGACCCAAACTTCTCTGCCATATGCATTATCCTATTTAATTTTTGTTCCTGTTTCCTTCTCTTTCATTATGTAACATTTTTAAAACCACATGTTCGTTCAGCTGTTTCTCATCAGCTTCATTCTGTTCCCAAATAAACACATTCACATATAAAACAATTTTAATGAAAAGAGAATTTATTTCCTTAAAAAAATTTTTTTTGATGATGAAATGCATGTAAACGATGAAAATGAATTCTCTTTAATTTTTTGTGGAATATTTTTCGCCAAAAAAGTGTTTGCTGAAGGAACAAGCTATTCCACAGTAAACGTGCCATGCAAAAAGTCCACCTATTTCTTTCCAGATGGTCAGGGCTATCTGAAACTAGCGTGGAGGGGCCTAGAGACCACAGCCTTCCTCATGGAGCACCAAGTGTCTGGTGGCATTTTCTTTCCCGTAAAGGGCCAGGGACAGTGACTCCTGGGAGTCCACTGAGCTTCCCTGTTAAGTGGCTCATGCAACTATTGTCCTGGAGCTGCCACACGAGTGGCAGACTGGGAAGAGCCTGTCATCGGTAGAAGCTTCCAGCATCAGGGATCCAGGCTGGAAGTGCCCATGGCATGTCAGCTCAGACGTAATGCACTGCACAGTCAGGAGGCAGAGGTACAGGCCACATAATTAAGAGCAGGCTTCTCATCTCCCCTGGATGTTGTAGCTGCATGTGACACCTGGAATCACAGCAACCACTTTGTGACCTTAAGAGGAGCTGACCTGAGGGTAATTCCCATGAACTCAGAGATGGAAAGAATCCAAGTCAGATGACATCATTGAAATGTTGACTAACCACAGAACCAAATGACCTCCAGACTACCTGTTACAAACTTTATGAAGTTTGCACTTCATAAAGTTTGTATATTTCTTTTTTAAATATATTGAATCATTCTATTACTTGCAGCCAGAAGCACCCTCCCTAATACAATGAACTTTAACTCCGGTGTTAAACTGCATGGGCTCTAATCCTCATTCCACCAACAATTAGCCGTGTGACCTTGGGCAAGTCTCGGCCATTCTGACCTTGGTTTCCCTCTTCTGTAGAATATGGTAGGTGATAAAAATTCAGGACCATTGGGAGGCTACAATAGGAGGATGAAAATCAAAACACTTTGCAAATGGAAAAGCCCATGGTATTGCTGGATATTACTGTTGATATTATAGATTCAGCAGGGCCAGAAGAAGCCTGAGGCATCCTGGGGGGGGGCTCAGAGCCTGCCCTTGTTCCTGGGGATGGACTCAAGGAAGGAAGCAGCTGCAGCTGCTCAGATAACAGCGTATTTGCATTCTCCCAGCCTCCCTGCCCAGAGCTCTGCAGACTGAGCCAGACAAACAGCCTTTCTTGGAGGCACAGGGCCAGCAGCATGCATCTGATAGAGGCAAGGATGCTGAGGTGGGGGCTGAGAGAGGGCTGCACCCCAGCCATGTAAGCCCACCAGGGAAGGTCATGCTCTAGTAACTATGTAATAGTTCAACTATCACTTCCCGACAGTCTACTAGGTGGCCAGATCCTTTGTTTTTAGCATATCCTTCAATCCTGGTAACAACTCTATGAAGTCGCTTTATTCCTATTTAATGGATGACAGACCCAACGTTCAGAGAAATTAACAAACATGTCCAAGTTTACACAGTCAGGCATGGAAGATCCAGGTCTGTCTGACTCCAAAGCTATGCTCTTAATCACTATGCTGTTGCCAAGAATATTAAATGCCCCTCAAGCGGCAAGGAAAGAAGAAAGCAAGAGCAGTCCTGGAAAGAGTGAGGCACTGTGTTTATTGACCTCCTTACCTTCCTGGAGCTCACTGCCCAGCCTACGACTGAAGCATTCCAACTCTGCCTGCATTTTGCTTTTAGCACCCTGGCAAAACTTTAATTTTCTTGCGTCAGCTCTCTTAAGAGTCCCTGAGGGAGACAACATTGCTCTGAAAAAGTGGAGAATGGACATTTCACGCAAGGTCTGGGGGCCCAACAGAGCAAGTGAGCGGGGATACATTTGGGATTGGGCTGATTATTCTGTTTGTGGCACTCCCCCAGCCAGATCCACTCTCTGCCATGCTCTGCACTGCCCCAGGTCCCGAGAAGCTGGCCTATATGGCTGGTATCAACAGGCTTCCTTGTCCTGTGGCTTCCCAGTGGGTTTGACCAACAGGAGTCACCAGAAAAGATTAGAAAGCTAGAAGGGAGTTCCAAGTATTTCTCTCTCCAACCCTACTGCCCCTAGCCTCAGTGCTGCAGCTCCAGCTGTGGTGAAGTCCTTCTTTTTTTTTTTTTTTGAGTCAGAGTCTCACTCTGTCACCCCGGCTGGAGTGGAGTGGTGTGATCTTGGCTCTGTCTCCCGAGTTCAAGCGGATTTCCTGCCTCAACATCCCGAGTAGCTGGGACTATAGGCATGCACCACCATGCCCAGCTAATTTTTGTATTTTTAGTAGAGACGGGGTTTCACCATGTTGGCCAGGCTGGTCTAGAACTCCTGAACCTGCCTCAGCCTCCCAAAGTGCTGGGATTACCAGGCATGAGCCACTGCACCCAGCCAGCTGTGGCTAAGTCCTTCTTGACTACAGCTCCTGCTGGCTTCCTCCCTGGTTCTACCTGTCACCAAGTTCTGGTAGGCCCACTCCTCTCTGTATATTTAAGCCTAGGGGTGGTAACAGCCCCCAACTATTGCCAGTTTCTTGGTGCCTCAACATCCCTATTGGTTCTCCCAACCTTGCCTGCTCCTCTATGAGTGGTACTTTCACTAAGTTTTCTTTAAACTCCCATCTTTCTGTTTCCTCATAGGGCCCTGAGAATGAGGGTGTGGGATGCAGAGTGGGTGGCAGTTTGTAATATGTCCTCAAGGGGTTGGACAGTCTTGGCTCAGCTAGTCAGGTATTAATAAATTTGCCAGTGGGAAGAGCTTTAAGAAACTTGGAGTGATTGGTTCTACTCTGTGTGATGTCATCAGAGGAGGGTGGAGCTTTGTAGCTAGGGCAGTCGTCCACTTCCAGATATCCAGACTCCAGAAATAGAGGACTTTCAGGCTTCAGGATTTCAGAAGCCAAATTCCATTTGGCCTAGTCTGCCTGGCTCAAAAGCTTTAGAATGGTAAAGAATAGAAAGTCTATGGTGGCAAGATGGTATGCAGTTGTCATATACAATAGCTCCCTCTCTTCAGCTATATGGTACCTTTCAAATTTACAAGGCATTTTCTCATGAATTTGTACATCTGAGCCTCATAACAATCCTCTGAGACAGATTAAGGCTGCTTACTCCCATTTTACAGATGTGAAAATTAAAAATTAGAGAAGGGAAGGGGCACATCTGAAAATCACACAGCAGCAATGGGCTTCAACCTCCAGCCACGGTGATCCCGAGTCTGGGGCTCTTTTGAACATACCACACATTTCCAGCTGATGAAATATCTACTTCTGTGGCTGTGGGATCACCTCTCAACCCTACGAAGGCTGTCCTTTCCTCAGACTCAAAAAATAAATAAATAAAAACTAGCATTTGTCCATTGAAAATCTATTAAGTACAATACCTTGGGCAAAATATTTCACATACACTTTATCCCTTTTAATCCTCCATAATGCAATCAGGTAGGCATGATTATTCCATTTTCATGAAAAGGAAGCTGAGGCTCAGAGAGATGAAGTGATTTTCCCAAAGTCACAAAGACATAAGTGATAGACTTGGGATTTGAAATAAGCCCATCTTACGCCTCTTGTGCTCAACCATAGCACCAAACTTCCTCCTAAAAGGAGGCATTATCATGATGGATGAAAGCCATGTCCTTCTCCTCTGCCAATGCCTGGAGCTGTTTGCAAATGGAGTGAGCTGTGTGTTGAAACCTAATCATTCTGCAGGCAGCACCCATAACAAGGCAGCCCCTCTTCTGGCAGCTTGTCTTCCATTCTTTGCACCCACACAATATTGCCCGAGGCTCAGGGGGATGAGAGTCAAGTTTCCATAGATGGAGTGGATGAAACCTCACTCATCTGTAGCATTTCATATTTTTGGATGTATTTGAACATCCACTGGGTCACTTCATCTCTGCAGTAAACCTGTTGCGCACATAGGACAAGTGTTTCCACACCCCATCTTTCTTTAGAGTAAACGAAGAATACAAAATGAAGACACCTTGTCCAAGGTCACACAGCTGGTATGGGTAAAGCCAGGATTTCAGCCTACATGGGTTGTGCTCCAAATCTTTCGCTCACTCTGCTACACTGTGGTGGTCATCTTGAAATAAGAATCTGAGAGGTAATGTGACTTTCCCAAGGTCACACAGCAAGACACTGTTGTCAGAACTAAACTCAACCAACAAATCTTGTGTATCCTAGCCACACCTACCCTTCCAGATTGCCTCCTCTTTCCCTCCTTCTCCACCCCGAGAAATTCTCCCCTCTTGGGGATTTCCCACCTCAAGTTCTCCCTCTAGAGGTAGCTCAAACTAAGAGATGTCTCTCACCCATGACCTCCTTGAGGAGAAATTCAGGAAGAGAAGGGGAGGGAAGACATTGCAGGCATTGCTTGTGTGAGTCGGTGATGGCATTCTTTCTCAAACTCTTGGTAGCATATGCCTGCTTTCTGCCTGCAGGAAGGAGGTGCAACAGCTGTATGCACATCTGCCAGAGGAACTCTTTAAAGAGAGAGAGAATGCTATTTTCCTACCAGCAGTAGCAGCAGCAGGGCAAGCGCTTGAGGCTCATTTTGGGTTCATTCTCCCTCTGACTAAGGTTCATGTCTTCAGAACAGCTGTGCACACAGAGTGAAGCAAGGCTGTCAGGCAAGGAGACCTCTGAAACAATCTCAAAAGCCCCCTGGTGAAATTCATGTGAACTGACTATTCACAGAGGTTGCTTGCAAACAGAATATAATAACTAAGACTCACTGTATGCCAGATGTATAACTTAGAACAGCTATCAGCTATCGTGTGTGTGTGTATACTTACTAAATGTATATATCTACTACATACATGCCTCCAAAAGAACTCTATATTATGGCTACTATTATTACCATCCCCATGTTTCAGAGGGGAAAACTTGGGAAGAGTTAGGTTAAATACCTTGCCAAAGGTTACACAGCTTCCTTGTGGTGGAGCCAGAATTAAAGCCCAGAAAATCTAGTTCCAGAGTCAATGTCTTTTATCTCTGCACTGTATTTACTCCGAGTGATTCTAAAAATATAGTGTGTATAAGAATTACCCTGACAGTGTTTAAAATTCAGATTCTTGAGCTCCTGCCCTCTAAGTTCAGGAGGGATGGGCTAGAGAGCTCAGGGATATGCATTTTAATAGGTTCCCTTGCTTGGTTCTTGTACATATGGTTGATAGACCACTCTTTGAGAAAGACTTATAAAGAAATGTGTTCAATCACATATTTTATAGGGTAAGAACTGTATGTCAGGACCTTGAATAGCCAGAGGGGATATGAGGAAAAGTAATTATAATGCCAGCTGTCATTTCCTGAATGCTAACCATGTCCCAGGAATCTTGCTAAGTGTCTTTCATTCATTGATGTTTAATTACCACAACAACCCCATTAGACAGGTGATATTATTACCTCTTCTTTACAGATAAGAAAACTGAAGTTCACAGAAGTAAAGTGAGTTGTCCAAGACCTCACAGCTATCAAGTAGAGAAACTGGGATTTGGATGCAGGTCTGTCTGATTCCAGACACCATAACCTTTTTTTAAAAAATTTATTTATTATACTTTAAGTTCTGGGGTACAAGTACAGATCATGCAGGTTTGTTACATAGGTATACACGTGCCATGGTGGTGGTTTGCTGCATCCATCACCCTGTCATCGACATTAGGTATTTCTCCTAATGCTATCCCTCCCCAATCCCCCCATCCCCTGCTATTCCCCCACTATGCCCCCACCTCCCAGACCCCTGTGTGTGATGTTTCCCTCCCTGTGTCCGTGTGTTCTCATCGTTCAACACCCACTTATGAGTAAGAACACGCAGTGTTTGGTTTTCTGTTCTTGCTGAGAATGATGGCTTCCAGCTTCATCCATGTCCCTGCAAAGGACATGAACTCATCCTTTTTTATGGCTGCATAGTATTCCACGGTGTATATGGGTCATATTTTCTTTATCTAGTCTATCATTGATGGACATTTAGATTGGTTCCAAGTCTTTGCTATTGTGAAGAGTGCCACAATAAATATCTGTGCATGTGTCTTTATAATAAAATGATTTATAATCCTTTGGGTATATACCCAGTAATGGGATTGCTGGGCAAATGGCATTTCTATGTCTAGATTCTTGAGGAATCACCACGCTGTCTTCCACAATGGTTGAATTAATTTACACTCCCACTAACAGTGTAAAAGTGTTCCTATTTCTCCACATCCTCTCCAGCATCTGTTGTCTCCCGATGTTCTAATGATCACCATCCTAACTGCTGTGAGATGGTATCTCAATGTGGTTTTGATTCGCATTTCTCTAATGACCAGTGATGATGAGCTTTTTTTCATATGTTTGTTGGCTGCATAAATATCTTCTTTTGAAAAGTGTCAGACACTGTGATCTTAACCATCAAGGCAGAGTTTCTACCTTTTAGGAATTTCCAGAATAGAGGGGACAACCTCAGGACCTAAACAATGCAGAAACACAGTCAAAGACACAAAGAGCCAGGGAGTGATGCCTATACTGTGCTGTGAAGGTTAATATCACTTCCTGTCAAAGGACAATTAGGGTAGGCTTTCTAAGGGAGATGATATTTATTAATATACAGGGATTTTTAAAGAAGGGGTCAACTTTGGACATAGTAGTGATCGCAGCTGGGGAGAAGAGCATACCAGGAAGAAGATATATCATATGCAAAAGGACTGGTGTGGGAAAGAATAGGGGTTTGGTGGGAAACGTGAATGATACCACCGATTGTTGTGAAAATATAGGCAAACCTGAATAGCTCGCTTCCTCTCAAATGTTTATTCAGAAGCCACCATCTCACTGATGCCTAAGCTGACAATACCATTTACAGATGCATCAAAATTTGCCCTCCTTGTTCCTCTTTTCTGTTCTATTTTTTCCCCAAAGCACTTTTCACCTCTAATAAACAATTTACCTTTTTCCTCCTAATTCTTATCTATCTCCACCCACTAGAACATAAGCTTTAACTAGGCAGGAATTTTTGCCAGCTTTACTCATTGCTGAATTTCCATGGTGTATCACAGGACCTGGAGTGTGGTGAAGGACGATAGGTGCTTAATAAATACTTATCAAAATCTGAATGTAGACCCAGTCATGGTGGCTAATGCCTGTAATCCCAGCACTTTAGGAGCCCAAAGCAGGCAGATCATTTGAGGTCAGGTGTTCAAAACCAACCGCAACATGACAAAACTCTTTCTCTACAAAAAAACGCAAAAATTAGCAGGGTGTGGTGGTGCACGCCTGTAGTCCCGGTTACTGAGGAGGCTGACGTGGGAGGATTGGTTGAACCTGGGAGGCAGAGGTTGCAGTGAGCCAAGATGGTACCACTGGATTCCAGCCTGAGTGACAGAGTGAAACCTTGCTCCCTCCCACCCCCCAAAATAATGGAGGAAGCAAGAAGGGGCATCAAAAGAAGGGAGAGCCAAAAATTCAGCACCTTGGACAGAAACCCGCTGCCCTTATTCTAGGGCGTTTTATCCCTGGCTGTGCAACAGGTTGCAATCTCATATAGGACCCTAAGTTTCTTCCCTCATTCCTTCCCTCCTTCCCTTTTTTTTTTTTTTTTTTTTTT
>NW_016107374.1:7698361-7722157 GCF_001604975.1 Cebus imitator | reverse complement strand
TGAGATGGAGTCTCGCTCTGTCACACAGGCTGGAGTGCAGTGGCACGATCTCGGCTCACTGCAACCTCTGCCTCCCAGGTTCAAGCAATTCTCTCCTGCCTGAACCTCCCAGTAGCTAGTATGACAGGCATGAGCCACCACACCGGGCTAATTTTTTGTATTTTTAGTAGAGATGGGATTTCACCATGATAGCCAGGATGGTCTTGATCTCCTGCCCTCGTGATCTGCCCCCCTTGGCCTCCCCAAGTGTTGGGATTACAGACATGAGCCACTGCGCCCAGCCTTTTTTTGTTTTGTTTTTTGAGACATACAGTCTCATCTCACTACAGCCTCAACATCCTGGGTTCAAGCGATCCTCCCATCTCAGCCGCTCGAGTTGCTGGGATGACAGGTGTGCACCACCACACCTGGCTAATTCGTGTATTTTTATCAGAGATGGGTTTTACCATGTTGGCCAGGCTGGTCTTGAGCTCCCGAGCTCAAGTGATCTGCCTGTCTCAGCCTCCCAAAGAGCTGAGATTACAAGTGTGAGCCACTGTGCCCAACCCCTATCTACCTTCTTCTTTCCTTTCTTTTCTCATTTCTCACTCACTTCCTCCTTCCTTCTTTCCTTCCCTCCATACCCCATCCCACCTTTCCTCTTTCCTGCCTTTCCTCCCTCCCTCCTTTTTTTGTTCCTCTTTTTCTCCCTTCTTCCCTCTCTCCTTTCTTCCTTCTCTCCTTTCTTCCTTCATCTTTCTAGTTCTCTACTGATGAGTTTAATGTATATCCAGAATGATATGCCGCCACATCACATCCAGCTGTGACAGCCTACTCAAGCCACCCCAGCTGCAGACATCAGTAGATTCCATGGTCCCAGCATTCTGACCACAAGTCTGGGGAGTGCAGATGGTGTTTTCTCATTCAGGCAAGCTTAGGAAGCACTGCTCAGTCCACTGGATTGATTCCTAAATCAATCCTCCACCAGAAGACAGCCTTCTGAACTCCTTTCTCCACCAAAACATCTTTGACAAATCCTCTTTTCCTCTATCCTCCTTTCTGATGAGTCCTCAGACTCCAACAAGTTTGTTTTGATCCATATTTATCAGCTTGGGGCTGTCTTCCCCGCCACCATCATCATCACATTCTCTCCCAGGTTAATTGGAGAAGATGGATGGATGACGGCACCCCATGTAACTTAATTAAGATAAAAACTTCCACTGATCTCCCTGCCAGAAAGACTAAAGATGTTGCCAGCAATAACTCCTAGGTGCGACATGTTTGATCTATGCAGCCCTGTGAAGGAGCCAAGGGTCTTAGTAGCTCCTTTGGTGCCAAAGAATCTCAGTTACCCAGACCCCCATGACCTGGACAGCTGTGAAAAGTGGAGAAAACAAATCTCAAACTCATGCTTGTGCTTGTTGGGAACTCTTCATCTCTGTATTCGGAATCTGGTCACTTCTCACCAGCTCCATCTAGTCCAACCCCTCATCATCTCTTACCTGGATTCTTGCAGTAGCCTCCCCACTGGTATTCCTGATTCTCTCCTTGTGCCAGCAGAAAGCTGGGTCTTACAGTCGCTCAGAGCGCTCTCCTTGACTTTTGCCCCCATCCCCAGCCGTATCCTCTAAAGGCCAACATGAACCTTCGGCACTGAGGCCTCGAGCAGAGATGATGAGATGAAATTTTCCTTAAGACAAGCTCTCACTTTATCCCCAAGAAGCTTTGCTTGGTTGCAGCATCTGACATATTTCTTAAACCAGACAGCTTTGACTTTTCATCACAGCTGCTGACTTTATTGGACCTCAGAATTAGGCCATTAGGCTAGGTGTGGAGAGTTGGTAAAAAGAGGGACAGACACTCAGCTGACTTTATTTCTCTCTCCTTCCTCCCCAAGGCCTCTGGCCTTAAATCACCCTTGTCCTTAACCGCAAACCAGCAGCCCCCATGCATGTCAACGAAAGTAACACACTGTGGCCAAGATAGTAAATGTGTGATTAAGCTGCTTGGTTGGGGATAATTTGTTTGGCAGTGATAGATAGCTAATACATCCAGGATGGGGACCGCAAACCTGCATTTCTAACAGCTTCCTGGTGACACCCATGCCTCCATAGACTACACTTTGAGTAGCCAGGAGAGCAGATGATTTGCTCAAGAAAACGTATCTAGTGGTAAGTGGTAGAATGTAACTTTGAACTCACATCAGTCTATCCATGCATCCTCGGTGCTCACTGTTCCAAGAGTGAAGAGCGTTGCACAGCAGGAATCCACATGAAAGCTTCCTCCCTGCTCGCTAGGAACATACTGGAAGTTCTGGGAGTTCGTGTCCCAGTGGCAGCACTTACTTACCCCATAGTGGGTGGGAGTTGGAGGATAAATGGCCCAGCTTCTTTACTTCATAAGTGAGTTGACTCTGAGAGATGTTCTACCACATCTCCCAGAAGTCTGCAGTGGATTGAGCTTCAGTTGCCCCTAGCGTTAGTTTACCCAATAATAGCCCTGTATTGACTTTTTCCCTTTCCTTTGTAACTTCACTCACCACCAAGGGTACTTCTTGGGATCACCTTCCAGATACACTACTGGCACCCAAATCCTTATCTTGGGATAGTGTGTGCGCCAACCACTATGCAAAGAGCTCTAAATACGGCCTCTCATTTTATCTCTACAACATTTTATAGATCCATGAGGCACGGAGAGGGCGAGCAACTTACCCAAGGTCACCCAGCTGGGAATTGGCAGGGGAGAATTAGAATACAAGCCCCTCTGACCTGAAAGGTTAGGTTCTTCTACCTTTCTTCACCCTCTACCCACTGCCATCTGCCTTCAGTCCCAAGTTGCCCATCTCCAAAGTCAGGTCTTTTTACTTCCTACGTGAAGTTTCCAGGCTCCAGGCCCCATCTCAGTGTAATCCCTCACCCAGCAAGGAAAGAGGCCTGGAAATCAGTGCAACCATTCCCAAATCTTCACTGAGTAACTAAGACCTCAATACACGTCTCAAAAAAGGTAATCCCAGAAATAGGGAATAGCATCAGGTTTTATGGTACATTATTGGAGAATCCAAACAGAAAAGAATCCACTATGACAAGTGGATTATAAATCCATTCTTACATGTGACAATTTTACTTGACAAAAAATAGGGCTTTTCCAGGAGTGGTGGGGGGGAGAGTAGGAGTTTCACTTACCACTCTCTGCCCCAATTCATTCCCATAAATGTCACCTTATTTTATTTTATTTATTTTTTTGAGATGGAGTCTTGTTCTGTCACCCAGGTTGGAGTGCAGTGGCATGATCTCAGCTCACTGCAACCTCTGCCTCCTGGGTTTAAGTGATTATCCTGCCTCAGCCTCCCGAGTAACTGGGACTACAGAGGTGCACCACCACGTCCAGCTAATTTTTGTATTTTTAGTAGACACAGGTTTTCACCATGTTGGCCAGGCTGTTCTTGAACTCCTGACCTCAGGTGATCCACCTGCCTCAGCCTCCCAAAGTGCTAGGATTACAGGTGTGAGCCACCACGCCCAGCCTATTTTATTTTATATTTTATTTTATTTTAGAGACAGAGACTCATTCTGTCATCCAGGCTGAAATGCAGTGGTGCCGTCTCAGCTTACTTTAACTTCCACCTCCCAGGTTCAAGCAATTCTCGTGCCTTAGCCTCCTGAGTAGCTCAGACCACACCCGGCTAATTTTTTGTATTTTTAGTAGAAACAGGGTTTTGCTATGTTGACCAGGCTGGTCTCAAACTCCTGGCCTCAAATGATCTGCCCTCTTCAGCCTCCCAAAGTGCTGGGATTAAAGGCGTGAGTCCACCGCACCGGGCCCATTCCCACAAATTCTAAATAAAATCTACCCAGTGTCTAGCTTAGAGTAGGCACTTTGTAAATAGTTCTTGAATAAATGAATCAATCAGTGAATGGATTAATGAATCCATGAATATAGATGTACCACCCAGCAAGGCACAGAGCCTCCAGCTAACATAACACCCTTCCCCTTCCAGGGTATCTTCTGCCCATTTGACAGAGAAGCAAAACATTAAACCACATGCACTAAGAATCACAACAATTCCCCATATGATGTCTCATTTTATTAACCTCTCCCTGCCAACAACCTTTGAGTTTGTTGGAATAGGAATGGAGGCAACTGAGTGCAGAAGAACTTTGGCCTCCAAATCCGAGAGATGTCAATCTTCAGCCCTGGCTTTGCCACCATGTGTCATGATTTATGTGACTTTCAGAGAGTCTCTTTCCTACTTCAAGGGACAGTTTTCCTGTCCATAAAAAGACAAGGGTTAAGCTGAATCTAAGATTGAAGATTCCCTTCTGATGCTAACATTTTCAGATTCCAATATCTATCCAGGTAAGAAAGGAGGGCAAAAGAGGGTCAAATTTTACACATCACAAATTTCCCAATGCCTCCTCAAATCTCACCTGTGAATCTCTGGGTACTGCTATTCCTGCCAATAATAAATGCTGCTCTTATTGTATGCTATCACGCTTGTGAGACTATGTGGGAAATTCTTCATATATTATGTTATTTATTCCTTACAACAACCTGTGAGCCTGGGATTGATGTATCATTTAGAAATGATATTTCTCTGCCCATAACAGGACATATGACTGCCAAAGACTTAAGCAATAGGAACATTCTGAACAAAGAAGTAGAATGCCCCACCATTGGTTCAGCATCTCAGTGACACCATCAAAGATCCAGGTTCTTACATCCTGCTGTTCCATCAACCTCAGAGTGCTAGTTGTAGACTCAAGAATGTGTTGGCTCATGGTCACAAAATGGCTACCATGGCTCCAGACATCACTACCTCACAAAACAGCATTCAAAGCAGAAAGGAAGAAAGGTAGCAAAAGACCTCTTCTCAAGTACTACTCCATTTTTACTGGAAAAAAATTATTCCAGAATCCTCTAAGCCAACTTTCCTTTTATCTCATTAGCCAAGACTTGGTTTCATGGTTACCCTTGGCTACAAGAAAGGGTGGGAATGTATCTGGCTTTTTCAAACTTTATAGAGAAAGATAGGCACGAAAAGAAGAAATGTGGCGTGGCTACTGAGTAGGGACCAACAGTGTCTACCACATTATTTATCCCTATTTGAAATTAAGTGAACAGGCTTAAAGAAAATTGTCTGCCCTTATTCAAGGTCACATGGTGAATTAGTGGCAGAATTATAAACATGGTTATGCCCAACTCCACAGCCTATACTGCTATTAACTACTGTCAAATCCTGTCCTAGGCAAGGATTAGATTTTAAAAGTTGAACGGTGGACTATTCGAGGAGAGTCACATTTTCTAAAAGGATATTGAAAGAGAAGAAGGATGTCAAGTCAGGCTTGAGAACCCGGTGCTAAGAGAGACGGGAAGTGGATCTCTAGCAAGGAACAGGATTCTACTCAGACACCTGGCAGGATGCTGGAAAAAGGCAGCGTTGTCCTAAGCCCTTGACACCCTCCCCCAACTACAAATTTGGCTTCGCAGGGATTTGACTTGCCCTCACCAGCATAAGCAGCTGAGTCAGAAGAAGATCATCCTGGGGAGAGCAGTAGTAACCCTGGGAATAAGGCCTGGTCATTCCCGGGCCATGTGTCAAGGGGCCTTTAATAGCATAATCACTCTCTTCTACAGAGGCCAGTGGTGACAAGCCTCTTAATGAAGGATAATAGTATTTTGCATTTAAATATATTCAGCCATTGACTCATTACCGCAGTAGCCACTGGAAACACAAGTAAATGAGAGGGAAGGGACAATCTGACAGGCTTCCGGAGAAACCAGGCTAAAATGTAGACCGCCACCAAGGACCTTCATGGCTGCTGCATAAAGCACGGGCAGCTTCCTGGCCCTCTTTGGAAAAGTGGATTCTAGAGCACATTTCTATCATCACAGAAAGTCCTATAGGGCAGACCTAAAATGGAATGAGGATGGAAGACGGTTGATTTCCCCAAAGGAAAAACAAGATGCTGGGACTTGAAAAGGGTAAATGAATGGTGGTGACGCAAAGCAGATGCCCACTGTATGTCATTTAATTTGAGAGTTGCAGACTTTTGAGGCTGGTGAAAGCTACGTACCTTCTCTCCAAGGGAAAAAATAATTGCAAGCAATTTTATAAACACAAAATTCTGCTTAGAGTTCCAGAGGGGTCCCTGAAGTCAAACAGTGAGCAATGACCCCAGTTCAGAATGTCTAATGTTCTGGGAATTTTAGCAAGAGGGGGGCTGGAGGGAGTAACTTTTAACAGCTTTCCAGCCTGAGACATCTCCAGAGACTCCTTTCTTCTCCACCCCAATGCCCTTAGTCTCGGAATGAGAAGAATTTGTCTCTACTCCTAATTATCCAGTAAGACACAAATGATGCAAATATTATGCTAAATGAGGCCCCTTAAAATAGCAGAGAGCAAACCAGCAGCAAAAGATGCCTTGTCATTTGCAATTTGCAAACGAGTTTGATGCCTTTCTTCAGCCTCTCCCCGCCTCCCCACCCCTGTTGTTGATGTTAATCTGAACTCCTGAAGGAGTCACCTTCCCCCAGAAAGGTGTCCCTTGAGGGAAGGAGAGAAGGAAAATGGGGGGATGGAAATGCTTCTTGATTGCCTACATCTGATTAGTAATTACACGCCAAGAGCCACTCTGGAGAGAAACACTGTCTCCCTCTGATGAGACGGAAGTTTGATGAGGCAGATCTTCCAGGTGGAGGTTGGGGTGGGAAGGGGATGAGGAAGAGAGGGAAGTGGTAATAGATATACAACTGGGGGACCTGCTGCTAGTTGCGCTGGGGTATACATAGGCAGGTTAGTGTATATTATCTTCACAGCATTTCCACCTTGCCCTTTATCAGCATGAGAGACCTTGTGCTTTAACTTGCCCTCATCAGCATAAGTAGCTGAGTCAGAAGATCACACTGGGGAGAGTGACAGCAACCCTGGGAATAAGGCCTGGTCATTCCTGGGCCATGTGTCAAGGAGTCTTTAATGGCTTAAACGCTGTGCTTCAGTTTCTTTATCGGTAAAATGGGAATAAAGTTGGTACTGTCAGAGGCTTCTGAACCAGAGCAACTCCATCTTAAACAGAAGCTGAGTAAAATAAGGCTGAAACCTGCTGGGCTGCATTCCCAGATGGTTAGGCATTCTAAGTCACAGGGTGAGATGGAAGGTCAGCACAAAATACAGGTCATAAAGACCTTGCTAATAAAACAGTTTGCAGTAAAGAAGCCGGCTAAAACCCACCAAAACCAAGATGGCAATGAGAGTGACCTCTGGTCGTCCTCACTGCTACACTCCCACCAGCTTCATGACAGTTTACAAAAGTCATGGCAACATCAGGAAGTTACCCTACATGGTCTAAAAAGGTGATGTATGAATACTCCACCCCTTGTTTAGCATATAATCAAGAAATAACCATAAAAATGGGCACCCAGCAGCCCTTGGGGCTGCTGTCTATGGAGTATTCATTTTTTGCTCCTTTACTTTCCTAATAAACTTGTTATCACTTTACAGATTGGCTCTGAATTCTTTCTTGCGTGAGATCCAAGAACCCTCTCTTGGGGTCTGGATCAGGACCCCTTTCCTGTAACAGTGCCTGCTTTTTAAAGCTGTTGTGAAGATTGAATAGAGTGCCTTATTAGAGTACCTGCATCCAAACAACTCCAGTTTGGCCCCCAGTTGACAGAATATCGTGCTTGACATACTACAAGACATTAGGAAATCTACCCAGTCTCTCCCAACAGGGCTGTAGTCCCACATCCTTAATAAAAGTAGCAGCCTAGCCAATGATTAACCTCCAACTACTTTTGTCACCAGAAAGGAATTGTGGCTTGGGCAATCCTAGATACAACTCACCAAAAATTACTTTTGATCCTTGAATGTACAGTTGACCCATTAACAACATGGGTTTGGACTGCATAAGCCCATTTATACTTGGATTTTCTTCTGCCTCTGCCACCTCTGAGTCAGCAAGAACCACCTCTCCCCTTTCTTCTCCTCCTCTGTTTTCTCAACATGAAGATGATGAGAATGAAGACCTTTATGATGATCCACTCTCATGTAATGAATAGTAAATCTTTTTTCTATTTCTTATGATTTTCTTAAACATTTTCTTTATCTTACTTTATGGTAAGTATAAAATACATGTAACATACAAGATACGTGTTCGTCGACTTTTATATTTTGGTAAGGCTTCCCGTCAACTGTGGGTTACTATTAGTTAAGTTTTGGGGGATTCAAAAGTTATATGCAGATTTTTGACTGAGCAGGGGGTCAAGTCAAGTGCCTCTAATCTCCTTGTTCTTCAAGGGTCAATTAAAATTGGTTTTAACTGTTTTCATAAACTTCTACCATACCTGGAGAATGGAACTTTCACCGGTGGCTCACTTCTCTATTGTTCTTAATTGTTCAAAATGCAGACAAGATCCCGAAGGAAGAACTCCCATCAAGCACTAACTAGGATGGACGGATGCAGGAGGCCTGGTGAAGGTTTCTCCCGCTCCTTAAAAATCTGAACAGATGACTCAGTCCACAACTTGATGAGTGACCTTGGGCAGCTGGCTCTACTTCTCTAGTCCTCAGTTTCTTCATTAGTAAAAATGGACATAATAAAAGTAGGCTTCTCTGCTGCTTCCTCTTTCCTCTGCATTTACTTTTTCTTCTCCAAGTGACTTAAATCAGACTCCATCTCCTCTACCTTTCTGCAGAGGATACCTACCTTCCACCGAAGCTGGGGAAACTAGGGGGCATTGGTTAGCTAATGAATAATCTAGAGTGATGGGGTAAAGTCTTAAATATACCTTTTAAACTTTTAACAAAAAGAAAGTATCTATATATTTGATCAAGATTTTTTAAGAAACTTAGAACTTTTTTGCTCCTCCAAAAATCGTAAGCTAAATTAGAATACCAAACACCAACTTCTTAAGAAGAAATTTTAATAAAGATAAAGGACAAAGGAGAAACTGTTCATTTCTCCCAACTAGCCCAGACAAATAAAAAAGAAACTCTGTCATATGTAAAGAGCTCTTACAAATCAATAAGACATATAAAAGAAAACTAAAACTCCAATAAAAGATTAATGAAAAACATAATTATCAGTAGAATATATATGTCTAATAAGCTTTGAAAATGTTTAAATTTTTATTAAGTCAGTGTTTTCAGTATCAAAAAATGCAAATGGAAACAATAAAACTGGCTTTTAAACATATTATACTTGCAAAGACAAAAGAGAGAGAGAAAAAAAAAAAAAACCTCTGTACTGGCCAGGGTGAGGGGTATATGCTCCAACACTGCTGGTGGGAATGTAAATTAGCTCAACCGTTCCGGAAGGCAATTTGGCAGGACAATCCCAATTATGTTAAAAATATATATGTATATACATTTAGGTGTACTAAAGACTGTTGAGAGATAAAATAAATGTTAACAGCAATTTTCTTTGTGTAATAAGATTAGAGTGATTTTTATTTTCTTCTTTATATTTTTCTGTATTTTCCAAATTTCCATAGTGAACATGAATTGCTTTCATAATAAGGAAAAAAGAAAAACAATGAAAAGACATTTTTTTAAAACCTCATTATGTTCTTTTGAAATGTACTTTTTACAGTTTCATTCCAGGATGCTTGGTTTTGCAACGCTAAGCTTTTTCTAAAGAGTTTTGTACTTCATCCTGAGAGAGTTAGAGAATGCAAAGAACTGCTAGTTATTCTAGTCTGTCTAGCAAAAGAAAAAGCACACCTGCTTTGCCCTCAGCAGACCAGTGTGGGTACAGCAGCCTTGCTCCTTCCTGGCTGTGTAACCTTCGGTGAATTGTTTAACTTCTCTAAGGTCTGGATTTCGCATCTTTCAATGGGGACATATAATCACTTCTACCACATAGGATCGAGTGAGGTAGCACATGTAAAGTGCCTGGGACAATGTCTTGTGTCTAGGAGGTGCTCAGTAAATGGTAACTAGTACAACCCAGATCGTGGGGAAATGGCAAAAAATCTTCATAAATGAGAGGCAGTCATCCAGAGAAAAAAATTCATCCCTTTTGGAGAAAATTATTCTGCTAAGCAAGCCTCATGTCATCACTCCCATTTTCTGAAAGAGTCTTTGAAAGCTCTCAGAAAGGTAGAATTCTTTGCTCAAGATCATCCCAGGACTTCAAAGATTAGGGACTGAAGAATCAGCAAAGCCCAGCTTTCTTTACTCTTAAAAGAGTGTTCCACTGCTATTTCCATAGCCCAGAATGGCGTGTTGACCCTCTTCCCACATCTTCTCAGACCAACAGCAACATCTTCTCCCATTTTTCACCAACATAATGCTCTAGGGCTCATTGCCATTCATTAATCATGGGAAAGCTTGCACATCATCTAAATGTCTGCGAGCGGTATCCCCAGTTTCCGCCGCGTTGGGGACATGTGATGCCACCGTTACTGATACTTGAGAGTGCCTCAACAGGGATAGTTTACCTGCCCAAATGTGCAGGAAAAAAAATAGTACTTCTTTGGTCTTTTTAACACTAATATGTCCTAATATCAGGCTAGGTGTCAGGTATCAATTCAGATACATTCTCCCAAGGCCAGACTCCCCAGTTCATCTCTCAGAAGCTGTTTTTCCTGATGCTCATTGCTACTGTTCTTCCATTATTGCTGTCTATGCAGCCACCTCCTGCTCTCTAAGTGACTAGAGACTTCGCTGTCATGCCAAGCTAGAGGTCCTGGAATGAGGTTTCTATACCCTGATGCAGTGATCCATGTGTTGCTCTTGCTAAGAGAAGCAGTAGCCTTTTCCAAATGTGGAATAGGAGGGCCCATGGGAAGCAAGACCTATGGAATGGCACCTACGGAATAACAGGAAGACCTATAGGAGGCAAGAGAGATCGGGACCCCAAGTATCATCATTCTGCAGTGATGCAGTCATGCTTCGGCTGTGATTAGGAGAGGCTTCTAAGGCAACCACTTGCCCCTGTTATTGAGCCACTAATGCAGGCCAATAAAACCCAGCCATATGATCCTATCCCAGGAGGTAGGAATTGCTGCCCTCACTTCATATATATAGACTGCTTCTCATTGCTTAAAATTCACTTTGTTTCACCACACCTTTTTCTGCCCCACGGAGAAAGAAGAGATGTCTATTTTGTTGTGTTTATAGTGAGTGTTGAAAAAAGGAGGCATGTTGGACTTTGCCTTTTCACTGAGTTTTCGTGAGGAACACCAAGGCTTACTCTATTCTCTCTCTAGGTTGTTTTATCCATGCCCAAAATTAAACTGCCACTTATTGACAAACACTTTCAAATATCTACCAGGAGAGTTTTCTCTTCTCAGCTACACACTCTTATAAAATACTGTGTATTCAACATCTTTTGTTGAACATAATACATCATATTTGTTGTCTAAAATGTATTCCATGCTCAGCATGTCCAAGGTCAAAGTCATCATCTTCTTCTATTCCAACACACCCAATCTTTAAGAGCCATCAACGCGGTGCCCCAAGTCACTTGGCATCATTCATGGCTTCCCCTCTTTCCTCATCCTCACTTCACCTCTTCTTTCCCCTTCCCCCTCCCCATCTCCCTTCCCCTCTCCCCCTCCCGTTCTCTTTCTCCTTTCTCTCTCCTTTTCTAACCTATCACTGGGCCCTGTCTATTTTCTCTATTAAATTGCTTTTGAATATGTCAAATCCATCTTCTTATCTCTGTCTCAACCTAAACCACACTAATCTAACCCATTTCCGTCTCTTGCCTGGAAAATTGCAAGTTGTGCCTTTCTGACTTTGCTACAGTCACTCTAGCTCCAATCTAATCTTCAGGCAGAGAACCTTTTCAAAACACAGATATAATAATGTTGTCCCCACTTAAAGCCCATTAAATGGTCTCTCATTGTCCTTTAGATAACCAATATATTCATCATAGCTCAGAAGACCACACATATAGGGTGTGCCCTGCCTCCCTTCTTATTGAACTACCCACCTGATCACTCTCTGCCTACCCGCCACACTGGCCCCCTCATAGTCGCTCAGATGTCCCACCATATTTGGAGGCAATGAGGTTTTCCAAATGAGGAATAGGAGGCCCTTAGGCAAGAGAGACTGGGACCTCAAATGTCCTACCATAGGACCTTGACATTGGCTGCTCTCTCCTAACACCCTGGGCCTCTCCCTCACCTGGTTAATTCCCTACCTTTATATATCAACTCTGATGTCACTTCCTTTCTAACTCCCCAACCTAGTCTCCTTTCGTTACCGTGCATTTTCATGAATGTGTTTCTTTCCTTTACAGTATTATCTCTGTTTATAATCACAGGTTGATGGGTGTGATTAGTCTATCTCTCCACTAAAACCACAAGCTCTTTTAAGACAAAAACTGTTCCATTCTGCAATCCCCATTTTGTATCCCTAATTTCTTTACATGATGTATTAGTCTGTCTTGATGCTGCTAATAAAGACAAACCAGAGAGGTAATTTATAAAAGAAAGAAGTTTAGTTGGCTCCCAGTTCCACAAGGCTGGGGAGGCCTCACAATCATAAGGAGAGGCGAATGAGGAGCAAAGTCACGTCACATATGGAGGCAGGCAAGAGAGCTCGTGCAGGGGAACTCCCATTTATAAAACCTTCAGATCTCATGACACTTATTCACTACCAAGAGAATAGTGTGGGGGAACGGCTCCTATGATTCAGTTATCTCCACCTGGCCCTGCCCTTGACATGTGGGGATTATTACAATTCAATGTGAGATTTGGGTGGGGACAAGGCCAAACCATATCACATGACTCAGAGTCCAGTCAGAACTAGAAAGGACAGAGGAGGATTCAAATGGCTCCTGGGCCTTTGATTATTGGCCTTTCCAAGTAAGAACTCTAATCCTTCCTCCAATTGCTATCAGCAAAACTGAGAGGCAAACTAGATAAATGTCAGGCTGCAGAAAAATCTAAGATTGACTGCTGTAATTGGCACCATTGGTTGGAATCATGAGTAGTCATAACAAGCAGGAATTTGTTTCCAAAGAACTCTGTGCTTTCAGCGGGGAGATAACCCCCTGATCTCTAGTTCACTTAAAAAAAAAGTCCAATTATCTCTTTAATTAAAAACAAAGGAGATTTTTCTGACTATAAAGTCAAGGTGGAAATCCCACATCAAGTACTTAGAATAGCAGATGAGAAGCCTCATTATGTGTGTGTGTGTATTTGTGTGTGTGTGTGTGTGTGTGTCTTGCCCATGCACGTTGCATGCGTAATCAGTGTTTAAACGGGGTCTTACAACCGCCATATCCTTAATCCACCCCAGTTTGTACAATGCGACTATTCCTGCTGCTGATTGGTCTAGGGATGAACACCTCATCCAAGCCCAGCCAATAAGATTCCATTCCTTGGAAATACAGAATTGGAACCAAGAAAATCAGTCTCCCTGGGTAACTGGACCTGTAAGGCCTGAACATGGTCAGGAGCCATCTTTTGCACTCCACGTGGACTAAGTGGCAGAGAGATTCCGTCTGCTAAGAAAGCTGAAACACGTGTGCAGAAAAAAGTAGAGATGGACTGCCATATTCTAGTGCAATCTCCAGTTTTCTGTGTCAACCTTTTCATGTCCCAGGCACACACCCGCCCTGGGAGTCCATGATCTGTCCAATATCATCCTTCTAATATATGTCCTTTTGAATTAACAAGATAAGGAAGTTTCTGCAACTTACAACTGAAGCAGTACTATCGCACCGGGGTGAGCACAGAAAATCAACACCAAGACAAAAGTATGCCAAATCATAGGGTCTTTATTGCAACCCGTGGCTCCGAGCTCAGGGGGAGCAAGGCATTTAAGCTGCAAAACCACATCCTTTTTCAGGGGGGCACAGGGGTGTGCAAGGCAAGCTGTCTGTACAGACGCTAAAGTCTTTGGTTTGTTGCAAGGGGAGGAGGGTAGCAGTGGAAATTTTTACCCTTAACACTTCTGAGAATTTCAGTACAGTAACAGTTCTGAGAACTAAACCTCTGCCCAGGGCCCAGGTGGCTTCTCTATAATACGGCGGTGCTTAGGCTTCTGTTTTAGCCCCTATCTCATTCCCCCCTGTTGTTTGTACATGAATCAAATCACTGATTCCCTGATTAAGGCTGTTTGGTCAGTCTGGCTCAAGGACCCATACTGGGATCTTAGGACCATTAACTTCACAGAATTGATTCTTGTCTGGATTATTTTGAGCAGCTGATTTAAAAGGCAAGGGCCAAACATTAGTCCCAATATGAGTAGGGTTAGGGGTCCTGCCAATCCGGTGAGTAGGGAGGTGACCCAGGGGGACCAGGAGAATATTCTTTGACACCAAATTTCAGAAGCTTCTCAGAGGTGTTTTCTGGTCTCTAGACTTTGCCTAACTAGGGCAAGGCTGTCTCAGATCAGTCCAGATTTATTAGCGTAAAAACAGCATTGCTCATTGAGAGCTGCACAGAGCCCCCCTTGTTTTAGAAAAAGTAAGTCCTGCCCTCATCTATTTGAAGTACCATCTCGGCTAGGGAGTCCACCTGGTCTGCAGGTTTGGAAACAGATTTTTCTAAATGGTGTATATCTGAGTCTATATGTTGGGATAGGGCCTTGAAGTTCTGGTCCACAGTCACTAGGGCTGAGATTCCTACAGCTGCAGACCCGGTAATTCCAAGTCCTACTAGTAGGGGTACAAGTAGAGGAATTTGCTTCCCATGTGTAGTTGAGTCAGAGGGGGCAACAGGGGCTAAACCCTGTGGCCCACTGTGGATATTTACACGGGGCAAAATCCCCTTTTTGTTCTTCCTGGACCTGGGCATTTAGCCTCCTGCCCTTAACTGAATTGGGAGCCTCTGCCACCTGCCCCATGTATCCTGGCTCTCAACTCATGGGGAAGCCACATAGACATCCCTTTCTTCCCTTGCACGCTCACTAGCAGCTGGTAAGGTCTTTACACCCTAATTCCTCAAGTTTTCTGCTTAGTGGCACTGACATTAGGTAGTGGGAGGACAGTCCATGCCAGGACACCCTGGAGTAGCCTTCCCCCTTGGCCGCAGGCAGGCCCTAACTCACTGTCGCTTTGGAGTTGAGGTGTCTTTTTTTTCTTTAATTCCTGTATTGTAAACATTAGTAAAAATAAATGTTTTTACACAGAAAAAAAAAATCAAAGTGTACAGAGTACAGGTCTGGAGAAATTGTGGAACTGATAAGTGGAAATGCAGTTAGTGAGACCGAAAGTGCAGGCTAACCAAGATGAGTCCGGGGCAGTATAGTAAAACTCTGTTCTGTTATAGCTCAATAGGAGGGTGTCATTACAGAAGTGCTGGTATGCGGAGCCAGTGAGGGTATAGTTAGGGGAATGATAACATTTACCCATTCCCTCCAGATCACCTAGAGTTATGTGGAACTTTCTCTCACAGCAAGGGGTGCTGCAGGGGGTTACATGCTGCTGTGTTGCTAAGCCTGGGTAAAACAGTAGCTGTGGGTTTAAGCATAACCAGCAGTCTGCACCCAGGTTTGGGCTAGTTCCTATCACAGTACTAACAAACGTGCACACCTCGTCCTTGCTCCAATGTCTCTCTCCGTGACTCCTTTCCTAACCATTCCCTTTAAATTACACATACTACTTATCCCCTTCCCTCTTTATTTTTCTCCCTCCTACTTATGTCCTTCTAATATTTGTATATAGATTACAATATATGTGTGCTGTATTACTGTTGATTTTTTATTCTTTTTATTGTCTCATCCCATTAAAATGTAAACTCTACAACAGAGATTTTTTAAAAATTATACACAACAGAACAAATCCTAAGTAAAAGCAACCCATAATTTTTTAGAAACTACAGACCAGAGAAAACATCTGCAATGCACATACCCAACAAAGAGTTAAAAGCAACAGTATATAGAGAGTTCCTGTAAATTATAAGAATAAAATAAGCAACTTGGGAGAAAAATTGACAGTTCACAGGAGAAGAAACACAAATAATAAATACCATGGAAAGATGCATAGCCTCATCTATAGTCAAAAAAGTAAAAACTAAAATAAGATGGTATTTATGCCCATCATTTTGGGAAACATATATAAGTCGACTTGTTTATATTTATTCATTCAATTAGTTTAGCAAACATTATTAAACAACGGGTATGTGCCAATTCTGGGCACTGGAGATACAGCAGTGAGCAAAACAGACAAAAATCCCTGCCCTTAGGGAGTGTATACTCTACTGAACATAATAACACAAAGAAAAAGAAATCAGGCTGTTAGCGATACACACTAGGGTGAAACTTTAAAGCAGATAAGGGTATGAATTAGTTGGGTAGAACTGGAAATTTTAAAGAGGGTGGCCAGAGAAGCCATTGTTAAGAAGTAAAGACTTGAAGGAAATGAGAGTGGTCATGTAATATCTAAGGGAAGAAGCTTTACGACAAAGAGACCAAGTGCAAAGACTCTGAGGCAGGCGTTTCCCTCGTTGCCTTGTTCAAAGAATAGAGAAGAGACTATTGTGGCTGCATCAGAGGAAACAAAGGATCGTGGCAGGAGACGATGTCAGGGAAACAACATGGAGGGCAGATCACACAGAGTCTTGTAAGTCTCACTGAGGACTTTGGCTGTACTTGGAGGACAGGAATGTTTATCTTTTTGTTCAGCGATATATCCTCAACACCTACAATAGTGCCTGACACACAGAAGACACACAATAAACAGTTGTAAAACCAAACAATCTATGCAGTCAACAAAAATTTCTGCTATAAAAATATATATGATATACCACTCAGTTGGGGTTTAAAAATTTTTTTTCTTATTTCAGTAGATTTTTGGGAAACAGGTGGTATTTAGTTATATAAGTTCTTTAGTGGTGATTTCTGAGATCTTGGTGCACCCATTACCCACATAGTTATTTTTGTAAAAGATTACAGAAGAGGATAAAAGTGGGTGATCACAGACTTTTTTTCTTTTTAAGACAGAGTCTCACTCTGCCATCCAGGCTGGAGTGACAGTGTCACCCAGGCTGGAGTGCAGTGGCACTATCTCAGCTCACTGCAACTTCTGCCTCCCAGGTTCAAGCAATTCTCGTGCCTCGGCCTCCTGAGTAGCTGGGACTACAGGTGCCCGCCACCACGCTCAGCAAATTTTTGTGTTTTCAATAGAGATGGGGTTTCATCATGCTGGCCAGGCTGGTCTGGGACTCCTGACCTCAAGTTTTCTGCCTGCCTCAGCCTCCCAAAGTGACAGATTGTAAACAGTGATTGATTTGGAGGTCATGAACTTGGGTTCTATTTGTTTTCCATTTTTATAACTGAATTTTTCTTTAAAATGAACTGTAATATTTGAAAGGAGAAACATAAATGCATAAACTGAAGGAAGGAAGAAAGGGGGAAGCTAAGAAAAGGAGAAATTAATTTAGGCTGTGGAAATTCAGCCCATGTCCTGTCCCCCAACCCTCATCCTCTATCTCTTTCATACATAAACACACACACACACACAGACACACACACACACACACACACCCTCCGGAAGCCCCCCCTCCCTGACTTGGCCTTGCCCTTGGCTGCATTCCAGGCTCTCTCTGCTCTTGACAGCCCCTCATGCCCTCCCAGAAGCTAGATGCACAGCAGCTCCCTGCTTCCCTGTTTGTGGCTGCATCAGATCCACAAACAAAGGCAATTCACAAGGGCCTGCCACCTGGCCCCTCTAATTGCCCAAACTCCTAAAAAGAAATAAACGATAACTCTTACTGAGAAAATAGAAACTACTCAGCCATTAGCCCCACATGCCTGCAGAGAGGCCTCCTTGAGGAACGCCCAGAAATGGGAATCACACTACCGAAAAGACCACCACTGCCCCAGGAGAAATATTGTCAGCTGACCAGAATGGCCCCTCGACTGGGTGTCTGGAGACTAAATATTAATCCTCCTAATGTGAAATCAAGACCTCTGGAGGCTGATGGAACTAGGCACAAACCCCATCTTTACCATGTATTAGCTGTGTGGCCTTGGGCAAATTACACTGCCTCTTTCAGTCTTGTCTAAGTCTATAAAACAAGAGCAGTGATAGCACCAGCCTCAAGGAGTTGTTACACGAGCTAAGTAAGAAAAGTGCCCAACAGAAGCTACTGATGTTTTTTTATGAGCATCCTTCTCCCTCAGCCTGTGTACCCTTCCCCCATCCCTTTCTATATCTTATTACTCCTCCAACATTCAGTTCAGATGTCACTTCCTCCAGGATGCCTTCCCTGACCTCTTCAGGCTGAATTACGTGCCCTTGCCCTTCACCCCTACTGCACACACTTCTTACCTGTATAATTCAGGGCTCCTTGGTTGTAGGTGACAGAGATTGCCCTGGCTAACTTAAAACAGCAAGGGAGTTTATTGGAAGAAGGTCAGGGCTCAAGAAATCAATGTGAGTTTGGAGAATGGGCCTTGGGAATGAACTAAGGATGCTCCAGGAAGCTAATATGGAAATAGAATCTCAGATCTCTTCAGCTGTTTGTCCCTATGCTCAGCATCAAGTTTTAAGGAGGGGATGGTGGACTGGCCTTGTTAAGCACAAAGGCCCGCTCCTTGGCCAGAGTAGAGCACAACCCCCAATTATGTCCCCATCACACTGTCTCCAGTGGGGAGAGGTTACCTCAATAAAGGAAATGATCTGTGAAATGAAAGTGGGAGCTACTCAGTGAAGAAACAGAAATCTCAAATATAAGCAGGGATTTCACTTCATTCATTCATCTGAGTCTCCACCCCTTCATGCACTGTCTCAAAAAGTTTGCTGAATGAATGAATGATGGAGAACCATAGCCTACAAGGCAAAAGTGCTAACAGCACCAACTGAGGCACAAAGAATGGGAGGCAAGGGGGAGGTAGTGCTTAAAAACATAGACTTAGGAGTCAGACGCAGGTGAATTCCACTTCAGCTTCACTTTCAACTTTGACTCTGCTCTCTTTGACACTGGGCAAATTGCTCTCCCGACTTTAGTTTTCTTATTTGTAAAGGGATGATAATTATAACAGTATCTTTGTTAGGTTGTTGTAAGGATCAAAGAAAAAGATTTATGTAATGAATTTCTGCAATGCCTGGGACATAAGTGCTCAATAAGACACACTGTCAATATTCTACTGTTTTGATCAGCGTTGTTCTTACTATAAGACGTGTGGTAGAGAAGTGAATCTGCTGACTTGAGGCAGAGCATGATGGAGGAGTCATTGTGATGGGAATCCGCTAGATGAACAAGATGGGAACCCTGCCTTATTGAAGTTCAGAGTTGAATGAAGGAGAGAGATGAATTCTCACCCAAGAAAAAGTGTAAACCTCAGATTTTAATAATATCGAAGAAAAATAAACATACGATGAAAAAATTACGCAGCCCAAGCATCTTGAGGTGACTCGTGAAAATGGTTTGCAATTTACTTGACCCAGAAAATCCCACAAAACCATGTAAATCAAGGGGTTCAAATCTTCATGTTCACTTTAAGAAGAGCTGTGAAACTGCCTGGGCCATCATGGGTATGCATATATAAAAAGCCACCAAGTATCTGAAAGATGTCACTTTACAGAAACAATGTGTATCATTGCAATGTGACAAGGGTAGCGCTCTGGGTGTGCCCAGGCCAAACAGTGAGGTTGGACACAGGGAAAGTGCCCCAAAAAAAGAGTGCTGAATGTTTGCTGTATGTACTTACAAATGCAGAGTCCTGCTGAACTTAGGGGTTTAGATGTAGACTCTCTGGTCATTGAGCTTATGCAGGTAAGCAAAGCACCTAAAAACGCACTGCCAGACTTCAAGAGCTCATGGCTGGACTAACCCATACGTGAGCTCTCCCTGCCACATCGAGCTGATCATTACAGAATAGGAATAGACTGTTACTCAGCCAGAAGAGGAGGTTGCACAGAAGAAAAAGATATCCCAGAAGACACTGAAGAAACCAAAACTGATGGCATGGGAGTAACTCAACAGAAAATAAATGCAAATGACAGTAGGAGAAAAAATTATGCAGCCGGTAGAACCAGATGTGAGATGAAGGCAAATCAAATACAGTCAAAGACTGAATTAATTCAACCCACTAAATGCCTTGAGTAATGACGAAATGCCTCAGAAGGTGAGAAGACTCATTCAACAAGCTTTCCAAAGTCAGAACTTGAGCTGGGGTTTAGGGTAAGCTTGCAGAGGTCAAGGAGGAGAGAATTCTGGGCAGAGGCGCTACACGAACAAAGGCGTGGAAGTCTTAGAAGGCCGTCTTAGCCCAGGGGACTATCACAAAATACTATAGACTGGGTGGCTTAAACAAGAAACACTTTTCACATGTTGGAGACTGAGAAGTTCAAGATCAAGGTGAGGGCGGATTCAGTTCCTGGTAAGGAGCCTGTTTGTTGCAAGGTTGCAGATGTCTGCCTTCTGGCTTGCAGATGGCTGACTTCTCGCTGTACCTTCACGTGGTAGAGTAGAGAGCTCTGGACTCTTCCTTTTCTTATGAGGGCACTAATCTCATCATGGGGGCCCCACCCTCATGACCCCATCTACACCCAATTACCTCCCAAGGGCACCATTACATTGGGTTAGGGCTTCAACATACAAATTTGAGGCAGGGTGGGGGCCACAAACATTTGGTCCATAACAAAGACTTAAGGGAAGCAAAAAGGGAGACTATCATTTTGCACATGGCTTAAATTTTTGACACATCCTGTCTCTCGGAATCTTTTTTTTTTTTTTGAGACAGGGTCTCACTTTGTTGCCCAGGCTGGAAGGCACTGGTGCAATCATAGCTTACATAGCCTCAACCTCCTGAGCTCAAGTGATTCTCCTGCCTCAGCCATCAGAGTAGCTGGGACTCTAGGTACACACCACCATGCCCACCTCATTTGCTTTTTCTTTTATTGGGAGACGAGGTCTTGCTTCATTGCCCAGGCTGGTCTCAAACTCCTGAACTCAAGCGATCTTCCTGCCTTGGCATCTCTAAGTGCTGGGATTATCAACATGAAAACACGAGTGCCCAACCACCTTCTGAATCTTTATGGCTTAAGTTCTAGCTCAGACGGGGGCAGTCAAACCTGGCCTTGCATAAGAAGTAGTTGCTAAGGTTTCCTTCTACAATTCAGAGTCCTGGGCTCTGCCCCAGATACACCAAAGCAAAATCTCTGAGTACATAGCCAGGGAATCTGGATTTGTTTGTTTGTTTGTTTCCTTCAGTAATTTTTTCAAATTAATTTTTTATTGAGGTAAAATTTACAGCATAAAATTCACCGTTTTAAAATGTACAATTCAGCAGTATTTAGTACATTCACAATGTGTGCAACCATCACTTCTATCTCATCCCCAAACATATTATCATCCCCAAAGGAAAGCCCATCTCTCACTCTCTCCTCCCAGCAGCTAGCAGCCACTAACCTCCTTTCTCTCTGTATAGATTTGCCTATTCTGGACATTTCACATAAATGGAATCATTGAATATTTGTTCTTTGTGACCGTTTTTGTTCACTTAGCATAACGTTTTCAAGGTTCATCCACGTCGAAGCAGGTATCACTTCGTTAATTTTTTATTATTGTTTTTTGTCTCACTCTGTCGCCCCAGCTGGAGTGCAGTGACACAATCACGGCTCACTGCAACCACCACAACCGAGGCTCAAGCGATCCTCCCGCTTCAGCCTCCTGAGTAGCTGGGACCACAGGTGATGCCACCACGCCCAGCTAATTTTTGTACTTTTTGTAGAGACAGGTTTTCACCATGTTGCCCAAGCTGGTCTCAAACTCCTGGGCTCAAGAGATCTGCCTGCCTGGGCCTCCCAAAGTACTGGGATTATAGGTGTGAGCCACAGCACCCAACCTGGCTATACTACAACTTGTTCATTTATTCATCAGCTAATGGATATTTGGGTTGTTTTCTCCTTTTGGCAATTGTGCATAATATTGTCCCCAAGTGACTGATTTTACTAACTTGAGAGTTGGCATTTGGGAACCAGTACTGAGGTTACAATCACTTAAAAAAAAAAAAATCAAACTTCTTGAATTTCAGCATGCTTCCCTCAGAATCACCTGAAGAGTTTGCTGAAAGTATAGACCCTGAAGAGCCATATCCCACAGATATTCTGATTTAGTAGATCTGGGTGGGACCTGGGAATCTTCATTTATAATGAGGCCCCACCCTTCATCCCTGATGAAATTCTGATACAAGTGGCCCACCCACCACTCTGTAAGAAACAGTGATTTAAAAAGAGGATATCCATGGTGGCTTGCATGCTGGGTCATTTTTTTTTTTCCTGTTCTTTAACATTTGTCAATATTTGTTAAATATTCAATAGGGGGCAGGTTTTATTTTTATATTCAGAATTATTTTGGGTACTAACGAATAAAGAAAAAAAGGAAAAGATTCTAATGCCTGGCCTGATTCTGCCTCTCCCCAGTCCTACCCTCACCAGCTAAGACTTTTTGTTTTTGTTTGTTCTGTTTTGTTTGAGATGGAGTCTCTCTCTTGTCACTCAGGCTGGAGTGCAGTGGCGCAATCTCGGCTCACTGCAACCTCTGCCTCCTGGGTTCAAGCAATTCTTCTGCCTCATCCTCCCAAGTAGTTGGGATTATAGGTGCCCGCCACCGCGCCTGGCTAATTTTTCGTATTTTCAGTAGAGATGGAGTTTCACCATGTTGGCCAAGCTGGTCTCAAACTCCTGACCTCACATGATCTATCTGCCTCGGCCTCCCAAAGTGCTGGGATTACAGGCTTGAGCCACCGTCCCTAGCCCAGCTGACTTCTTGATCCCACCTCCATGCTTCCCCAAGCTCAAGCCTTTCTGAAATGCACACACACGTGTTAAGAAAGCAATAGCTGATATCTATGCACAGGACACTTTTGCCGACGGCATGTCATACAATTTGCTTACTTACTGTGCGCCTTTTGGAGCATCTAAGGAAATCAGAGCTGGGGGCTGGATCTCTGTTTGTTTTCCTACAGATAATGTTATTCTCCCACCACTTAAGTTAATAGATTGAGGCTTGCAGGCATTTATGAGTGGTGTCTTTAATATGGTTCTGGAATATTTGCCCTATAAATTCTTAAGAACAGACTTATAGATTGCCCATTATCAACATTATGGGCTATTAATAAATCAGTTACAGTGATGTATTTTTTTTAAATTGTATTTCCCCCTTTGTGTTCACATTTTAAGCAGCTAAAAATTGGTGACAGAGAGACTACCCGTGCTGGATAAGGGCTGCAATTTCCTATAGAGAGATGGCAGGGGAAGGGAGTTGACAGCTAAATCTGAAAAGACAGTTTGGAGGAAGAAAGGAAGAGGAGTTGGGGCCCCTACCAGCTGGGTGGTGTTGTGTCATTTTAAAGCCACCATCTATCTTCCAGTGCGCTCAGGCAACAAGGATGAGTCTGCTAGTGCCCATCCTACTGTTTCCTTTGCTATAAATCCCCTTGGGATTCCTCTCCTCGGGCTGCTCTGTGTTCACTTTGCATTTATGGATATGCATATGCTGCCTGGTGTGGACGGTGCCCTGGGCGCTGCCAGGACTCTAGGGCTGCTATGCACACAAATACAGTCACATGCAGGGAGAGACCTGAGTTCACCAGCTCCATGGGCCCCCTTCCCACAGGCATAACTGGCAAAATCCCTGATCCCCATCAAGTTTCTCATTCCAGTCTAGAAATTCCTACGGGATGACGTCGCATTAGTATTGGTACTCCCAGAAGCTGCTGGGTTTTTTTGTTTTGTTTTGTTTGTTTGTTTTTTTGAGATGGACTCTCCCTCTGTCGCCAGACTAGAGTGCAGTGGCGCGGTCTCGCATCACTGCAACCTCCGCCTCCCGGGTTCAAGCAATTCCCCTGCCTCAGCCTCCCAAGTAGCTGGGACTACAACCATGCGCCACCATGCCTGACTCTTTTTTTTTTTT
>NW_016107374.1:7694443-7698324 GCF_001604975.1 Cebus imitator | reverse complement strand
TTTTTTGTAGAGGCAGGGTTTCACCACGTTGGCCAGGATGATCTCCATCTCCTGACCTCGTGATCCGCCCACCTTGGCCTCCCAAAGTGCTGGGATTACAGGGAAGCTGCTGTTTTTATACCACCACTTATACCACCACTGCCACAGCACTGCTTTCCACCTGTGGCACTCAGAGCTCCCTCAGATTGGCACTGACTTTCCTAGCGATGTAAATAGTTTATCACCTGCCCCACAGGAGGACCCCACTGCACTGGTGCTGGGAACCAGTGTTGTGGCACTTTGTATTTTTACCCATACAATCCTTTTCTCCCAACAGTGCTAAATCTGTGATGATAAAAGTAAGAATCACAGTTTTGTTGTTGTTGTTTTTTTTCAGAACTACTCTTTTCCTTGAGCCCCCAGGACTTGTTGCTGAAACTGAGTCACAATGCTCACTGAAATGTTCCCCTGCCAATGGATTCACCTGAATGGATCCTTTGGTCCCTTCACAATATTTCCTTATTCAGCTTCATCTCCCTCTACCCAAGCTATCATGCATGGCATTATGTCTGAACACCAAGTCACTGAGGCTGGTGGCATTTATCCCCCAGAAGGCTCCAGTACAAATCAGTAGATGCAAATAGATAACAATGGACAGCAATTTCTGGCATCACAGACCCTGTGTGATATAAGAAGACATTGCTGGCTGCCATAACAAACCAACTTAACATCACAGTGGCCTAAGACAATCAAGGTTTATTTCTTACCGGCTTCACAGTTTGATGCAGCTCAGAAGGTCTTCCTGACGGCTCTCCTCCAAGGAATGACTCAGGAATCCAGGCTCCATTCGTCATGTGTTGCTGTAATCTTCAATGCATGACCTCCACTGTCACTGCAGAAGAGGAGAGAAAGGGGTTAGTGGTGGAACATATCTGAGACCCGGCACCAAATTACGGTACCAGTGGTGAATCCGTACGGGTCTGAGGCAACCTCAATTATTGCCTCCTCAGAAGAAAGAACTTGAGAGGCGGCAGAATTGCAGAAAGAGAGAACAAGGCAAGTTTTAGCGCAGAAGTGAGTTTATTAAAAAGCTTTATAATGGGAATGAAAATAAGTAAGGTACATTTGGAAGAGGGCCAAGACGGCCACTTGAAAGATCAAGTGTACGGTTTGCTCTTTTGACTTGGAGTTTGATGCGCTGGTGTAATGCCGGGGTCTTGCGTTACATCTCCCCTGATTCCTCCCTTGGGGTGGGCTGTCCACATGCGCATGCTTGAGCCCACCTGTCCAACTCCTGAGAGCTGAGAAGCTGCTCATCACCAGTTTCAGGTGTTTTCTATCTATTGGGAGCCTGCCTTTCCCTGGCACCAACTGTGACCAATTGTTATTTTAAAGAGATAGGTAACAGCCTGACCATCACCTGATGATCTCACACTTCTGGCGTGTGGGGGGGGGAGGGGGGAGCCCACCCAACCACTTGCTGAATTAGGACCTCCCCTAGTGGAGCCATCCTTGGAGGAGGAAATTGTCTCCAGAAGGCCCCTGTTAAAATGTTCTTTCAGGCCAGGTGCGGTGGCTCACACTTGTAATCCCAGCACTTTGGGATTACAAGTGATCCACCAAGGTGCCAAGAGTTCAAGGCCAGTCTGGTCAACATAGGAAGACCCTGTCTATACAAAAAAATATAAAAATTATCTGGGCATGGTGGTGCACACCTGGAGTCACAGCTACTAGGGGAGGCTGAGGCGGGAGGATCACTTGAGCCTGGGGAGGTCAAGGCTGCAGTGAGCTGCGATCGCACCACTGCACTCCAGCCTGGCTGACAGAGTAAGACCCTGTCTTAAAAAAATAAAAATTGTGGTGGGAAGGGGATGCCAAGATGGCCGAAAGAAGCCAGCGCTGGAAAGCAGCTCCCAGCTAATGAGAGCAGAGGGCTGGAGGACTTCACGTTTCCAAACGAGGTGCTGGGTTCTTTTCTGTGGGACCGACAGGGCCTGGAATTGGGCCCAGGGAAGGAACCGCAGGGCGAGAGGCGCCCGGTGGGGCGGGGGGTGGGGGGAATCAAGACGGGAGGGGCGTCCCCACCTGAAACGTGCAGCGGGCCGGGAGGGTCGGGGGACTGCAACCCGCGGTCCCCGGCGGCCTGCCAGACGTGGGGCGCCGTGGGGAGTCCATGCAAATCTGAGCAGCAGCTACCGCTGGGCGCCGCAAGTTGTCGCAGGGACCTGGGCGGGAGTTCGGACTAACGCCACCGGGAGGGACCGTCCCACAGAGGGAGGCAGAGTTGAAAGCAGGGAAACAGACCACAAGGCCCGGCAGGCCCCACCTTCACAGAACTCAAACTGAAGCCCTTGCTAGAGAGCTTGGCAGCAAATACGCCAGCTTGACCCCAACCAGGAAGCTCCAGCTCTGGGAGAGCCGCCATCGGGAAGGCGGGGCCCATCTCACCTGCAAACAAACTCCAGGGAAGGACCACCCACCCAGCAACCTGACTGAACCCGAGAGCCCAGCAACGCCCTCTACAGGCCAAAAAAGATATAGCTCCAACCTCAATAGAAAAAATGTCCACTCGGAGACTCCTGAAATCACCAACTTCAGAGATTAAAGGGAGGTAAATCCACGAAGATGGGGAAAAGCCAGCGCAAAAAGGATGAAACCATCAAAGAACAGAACACCTCTTCTCCTCCCAGGATCACAACTCCTCGCCATCAAGGGAACAAAAAAAGACAGAGAATGAATCGGATGAATTGACAGACGCAGGCTTCAGAAGGTGGGTATAACAAATTTCTCTGATTTAAAAGACCATGTTGTAACCCAATGCAAATAAACTAAGAACCCTGAAAAAAGGTTAGACAAAATGCTAACTACAATAACCAGCCTACAGAAGAACATAAACGACTTGATGGAGCTGAAAAACACAGCATGAGAACTATGCGAGGCATACACAAGTGTCAACAGCTGAATCAATCAAGCAGAAGAAAGGATATCAGAGATAGAATATGAAATCAATGAAATAAAACGAGAAGGCAAGATTAGAGAAAAAAGAGTGAAAAGAAATGAACAAAGCCTCCAAGAACTATGGATTACTTGAAAAAAAAACCTAATCTATGCTTGACTGGCATACCTGAATGTGACAGGGAGAATGAATCCAAGCTGGAAAACACTCTTCGGGGATATTATCCAAGAGAACTTTCCCAACCTAACAAGCCAGGCCAACATTCAAATCCAGGAAATACAGAGAACACCGCAAAGATATTCCTCAAGAAGAGCAACCCCAAGGCACATAGTTGTCAGATTCACCAGGGTTGAAAGGTAAAACCCTAAGGGCAGCCAGAGAGAAAGGTCAAGTCACCCACAAAGGAAAGATCATCAGACTCACAGTGGATATGTCGGCAAACCCTGCAAGCAAGAAGGGAGTGTGGGCCAATATTCAACATCCTTAAAGAAAAGAGCTTTCAACCCAGAATTTCATATCCGGCCAAACTAAGCTTCATAAGTAAAGGAGAAATAAAATCCTTTATGGACAAGCAATTACTCAGAGATTTTGTCGCTACAAGACCTGCCTTATAAGAGCTACTGAAGGAAGTACTAAACAAGTAAAGGAATAACCAGTACCAGCCACTGCAAAAACATACCAAATGGTAAAGAATAACAATGAAGGAGCCATGTCAATTAACGGGCAAAACAACTAGCCAGCAACAAAATGGCAGGATCAAATTCAAACATAACAATATTAACATTGAATGTAAATGGCCCAAATGCCCCAATCAAAAGACACAGACTGGCAAACTGGATAAAAAGTCAAGACCCATCAGGGTGCTGTATTCAGGAGACCCATCTCACATTCAAAGATTTGCATAAGCTCAAAATAAAGGGATGGATGAAGAAGTACCAAGCAAATG
>NW_016107374.1:7689894-7694431 GCF_001604975.1 Cebus imitator | reverse complement strand
AAAAAGCAGGGGTAGCAATCCTAGTCTCTGATAAAATGGACTTCAAACCAACAAAGATCGAAAGAGACAAAGAAGGGCATTACACAATGGTAAAAGGATCATTGCAACAAGAAGAGCTAACTATCCTAAATATTTATGCACCCAATGCAGGAGCACCCAGATACATAAAGCAAGTTCTTAAAGACCTACAAAGAGACTTAGACTCCCACACAATAATGGCGGGAGACTTCAACACTCCACTGACAATATTGGACAGATCAACGAGGCAGAAAGTCAACAAGGATATCCAGGACTTGAATGCAGATTTGGACCAAGCAGACCTAATAGACATTTACAGGACAATCCACAGAACACACATTCTTCTCAGCACCACATTGCACTTACTCTAAAATTGACCACATAATTGGAAGTAAAGCATTCCTCAGCAAATGCAAAAGAACAGAAATCATAACAAACAGTCTGTCAGACCGCAGTACAATCAAATTAGAACTCAGGATTAAGAAAAGCACTCAAAACCACACAATCACATGGAAACTGAACAACTTGTTCCTGAATGACCAATGGATAAACAACGAAATGAAGGCAGAAATAAAAACGTTCTTTGAAACCAACGAGAATGAAGACAAAACGTACAAGATCCTATGGGACACATTTAAAGCAGTGTCTAGAGGGAAATTTATAGCAATAAATGCCCACATGAGAAACAAGGAAAGATCTAAAATTGATACCCTATCATCAAAATTGAAAGAGCTAGAGGAGCAAAATCAAACAACCTCAAAAGCAAGCAGGAGACAAGAAATAACTAAGATTAGAGCAGAACTGAAGGAGATAGGGACACAAAAAAACCTTCAAAAAATCAATAAATCCAGAAGCTGCTATTTTGAAAAGATCAACAAAATAGACAGACTGCTAGCTCGACTAATAAAAAAGAAAAGAGAGAAGAATCGAATAGATGCAATAAAAAACGATAAAGAGGAGATCACCACCGATCCCACAGAAATACAAACTACCATCAGAGATTACTACAAACAACTCTATGCACATAAGCAAGTAAATCTGGAAGAAATGAATAAATTCCTGGACACTTGCACACTCCCAAGACTATGCCAGGAAGAAGTTGAAACCCTGAATAGACCAATAACAATGGCTGAAGTTGAGGCAGCAATTAATAGCCTACCCACTAAAAAAAAGTCCAGGTCCAGACAGGTTCACAGCTGAATTCTACCAGACATACAACGAGGAGCTGGTACCACTCTTGCTGAAACTATTCCAAACAATACAAAAAGAGGGAATCCTGCCTAACTCTTTCTATGAGACCAACATCATCCTGATACCAAAATCTGGCAGAGACACAACTAAAAAAGAAAACTACAGGCCAATATCCACGATGAACATTGATGCAAAAATCTTCAATAAAATGCTGGCAAACTGAATCCAACAGCACATCAAAAAGCTTATCCACCGTGATCAAGTAGGCTTCATACTGGGGATGCAAGGCTGGTTCAACATACACGAATCTATAAACATAATTCACCACATAAACAGAACCAAAGACAAAACTCACGATTATCTCAATAGATGCAGAGAAGGCCTTTGACAAAATTCAACAGCCCTTTATGCTAAAAACTCTCAATAAACTAGGTAACGATGGAACGTATCTCAAAACAATAAAAGCTATTTATGACAAACCCACAGCCAATATCATACTGAATGGGCAAAAATTAGAAGCATTCCCTTTAAAAATTGGCACTAGACAAGGATGCCCTCTCTCACCCCCCCTATTCAATATAGTATTGGAAGTTCCAGCCAGAGCAATTAGGCAAGAAAAAGAAATCAAGGGCATTCAATTAGGAAAAGAAGAAATCAAATTGTCCCTATTTGCAGACGACATGATCATATATTTAGAAGACCCCATCATCTCAGCCCAAAACTTCCTTAAGATGATAAGCAACTTTGGCAAAGTCTCATGACACAAAATCAGTGTGCAGAAATCACAACCATTCCTATATACCAATAACAGACAAACACAGAGCCAAATCAAGAGCAAACTGCCATTTACAATTGCTACAAAGAGAATAAAATACCTAGGAATACAAGTAACAAAGGAGGTGAAAGATCTCTTCAGGGAGAACTACAAACCACTGCTCAAGGAAATAAGAGAGGACACAAACAGATGGAAAAGCATTCCATGCTCATGGTTAGGAAGAATCAATATTGTGAAAATGGCCATACTGCCCAAAGTAATTTATAGATTCAATGCTATCCCATCAAGCTACCATTGACCTTCTTCACAGAACTGGAAAAAAACAGTTTAAATGTCATATGGAACCAATAGAGAGCCAACATAGCCAAGACAATCCTAAGCAAAAAGAACAAAGCTGGAGGCATCACACTACCTGACTTCAAACTATACTACAAGGCCACAGTAATCAAAACATTGATGCAAAAATCTTCAATAAAATGCTGGCAAACCGAATCCAGCATTTGGTACTGGTACCAAAACAGAGATATAGGCCAATGGAACAGAACAGAGGCCTCAGAGGCAATGCCACACATCTGCAACCATCTGATCTTTGACAAACCAGACAAAAACAAGCAATGGGGAAAGGATTCTCTGTTCAATAAATGGTGTTAGGAAAACTGGCTAGCCATATTCAGGAAGCTGAAACTGGACCCCTTCCTGACACCTTGTACAAAAATTAACTCCAGATGGATTAAAGATTTAAACATAAGTCCTAACACCATAAAAACCCTAGAAGAAAACATAGGCAAAACCATTCAGGACATAGGCACAGGCAAGGACTTCATGACTAAAATACCAAAAGCAATGGCAACAAGAGCCAAAATAGACAAATGGGACCTAATTAAACTTAAGAGCTTCTGCACAGCAAAAGAAACAATCATTAGAGTAAACCAGCAACCAACAGAATGGGAAAAAATTTTTGCAATCTACCCATCTGACAAAGGGCTAATATCCAGAATCTACAAAGAACTAAAGCAGATTTACAAGAAAAAAAAAAAGACACACAGATTCATTCAAAAGTGGGAGGATAGGGACAGACACATTTCAAAAGAAGACAAATATGCAGTCAACAAACATGAAAAAATGCTCATCATCACTGGTCATCAGAGAAATGCAAATCAAAACTGCATTGAGATACCATCTCATGCCAGTTAGAATGGCGATCATTAAAACATCTGGAGACAACAGATGCTGGAGAGGATGTGGAGAAAAAGGAACACTTTTACACTGTTGGTGGGAGTGTAAATTAGTTCAACCATTGTGGAAGACAGTGTAGTGATTCTTCAAGGATTTAGAAATAGAAATTTCATTTGACCTAGCAATCCCATTACTGGGTATATACCCAAAGGATTATAAATCGTTCTATCATAAAGACACATGAACACGTATGTTCATTGCGGCACTGTTTACAACAGCAAAGACCTGGAACCAACCCAAATGCCCATCAATAATAGACTGGACAAAAAAAATGTGGCACATATACACCATGAAATACCATGCAGCCATTAAAAACGATGAGTTCATGTCCTTTGTAGAGACATGGATGAATCTAGAAACCATCATTCTCAGCAAATTGACACAAGAACAGAAACCAAACACCACATGTTTTCACTTACAGGCGGGTGATGAACAATGAGAGCACTTGGGCACATGGAAGAGAACAACACTCACAGGGCGGGTGGGGTGGGGGGATAACACCAGGAGAAATGCCTGATGCAGGCAATGGTGGGGGGGATGGAGACAGCAAACCACCATGGCATGTATGTACCTATGCAACAATCCTGCAGGATGCAGGACGTGCACATGTACCCCAGAGCCCAAATACAGTAAAATATATATATATATTAAAAAAGAGAAAAAAATGAAAATATGTAAAATAAAATGCTCTTTCAGAGAAGTATCCATCATATGGATTTGCAAAGTCCACCCATAGAATGAGCTCATTTACTGATACATCCACTGTCACTGATGCCTATTGGGTTATCTAACTGTGGCTGCACCTGTGTGACAAGAGTGTCCCCTGACAGAGCAGCAGGCAGAGTTCCATGGAATGAGGGCACAGGATGGGATCCCTAAAGTGAGGGTTGGGGATGAGGACTGGTCAGAGCCATTAAGGAAACATCAAAGGGCTCTCACTATGAAACACCAAAGCTAGAGGAGGGTTATTGAGTGACTTTTGCCTGAGGACAGCACTGCCCCGAGCTGACTTTGTCCTCCAGCCCCTGTCACATCCTCTGGCCTATTTCTTTGAAGATAAGGTCTGAGATTTAAAACTAGGGGCCTTCAATTTATGTAAACATAAAATTACCATTGGTAAGATTGCTTGGCATGGTGGAAAGGCTGGACTGGAGCTCAGGAAACCGGCTCCGGCTCTAACTTGTGTCCTGGTGGCAATGGTCAGTTATCTCTCCTCTTTTTTTTTTTTTTTTTTTTTTTTTTTTTGACGGATTTTTTTTCTTTCACCTTTCTTTTGTTGGATTTAAATAATTTGAAATAGTTCAACCTCTTCCTCTT